>NW_021680368.1:236473-241682 GCF_001412515.2 Diachasma alloeum | reverse complement strand
AAAGTCACGTAATTTTTCTGGAAGTTGTAAAATCTAACAGAAACTTCAAGACTTATTATGCCTCAGAACATGAAAATTCTTGGACGTTTAAGAATTTTTACGAAAAGTTCCGGAAAAATTACGGAACGTGTTGTTAAAATCTCCTCCTCACGGTGACTCATGGCTAGCCGTGAGGCGTCGGACGGATGAGTAATTTTTACGGAACAGATCGTAGAATTTACGTGACGATTGACACTTTTTATTGAATTTTACTTTGCTCCCAGATTACGTTTCGCAACGTAATTTTTACGTCTTTTTTCTGGTAATTTTTATTGAATATTTCTCTCCGTGAATGTTTTCTTAATTTTTGCTTCCAAAGAGAAGCGTTGTAATCATTCAAATTTGAGTTTCCACATTTTTGGATTAAGTTGACTAAATACAGCCTATAAGGTTCAAATATGCATTTTTTTCAATATTATAAAATATTGAATGGAATACATTTTTCATTTGATGCTTTAATCTCTGAATTAATTTTTTTATGTAGAGTGAACAGTCCATCTATAGAACACTTGGGAAAAAAAGCCCATTTGTGTAACGATTTTTTAAAAATAGAATACGGATCATTTAATAATTGTATAATTTAGATACTACGGATCCATCCAGAACTGATAAAGTCATAGTACCAGTTTCTGTCAGGGACCCATTCTTGCTTACACTTCACCCCTTTACCGAAATATCTATGTCATTTATTTTTGCTTCCGACTGGAATTATGCTCGGAAATAATGTAGAATGTTATGAAACGTAACAAAATTGTTTTTAGAGCCTTTTTGAAGCTTATATTTGACAGATTTTTTGATTTTCTAATTTTTATTGCAAATGGTGTGGAATGTTATGAAACGTGAAGAAATGCTGTTTTTAGGCGTCTGTATGTATGTATATGACAACTTGAGTTTTTGGTGATTAATTATTTAAAATTTAAACACAAATACGATGAAAGTTGTAAATAAAAATCTGAGATTTTTGTTATTGTAGCTGTATGATCGAGCCCAACTTTGGCGCGTTGTTTCAGGCCGATCAGTTCAGTAGTTCTGAAATATAACAACTTGTTTAAATTTCGTTTTTCCCCAATATCTCAAAAACTACTGCACCGATTCCAATTTTTCGTTTTTTCAAAATACTCATCTCGATGGTCTCCGTTTATATCAGTCAAAATATATACACTGTTTAATGCAAAGTTGATACAAAGTATAAGAAAACCCTTGTATGCACAATAACTTGAGAAAAAATGGAGCTCGCAAGTTGAAATTTGGTATGATCCTAGCTTTTATAATACTAAAGGTTGGTATTTTGGATGGACGCAATCGGCCAAACGGTTCCTGAGGTATGCAACCTTTTGTGTAAATATATTGTAAAAAAACTTCGCGAAGAAAAAATTTTATTTGGTTCTTACTGGGAAGTAGAAAAATACAAAAAAAAATTTTATTCTATCTTTTGCGGGTTTGCCAGCGTTAAACGAAAAAGGTCACGCGCACGCTTAATTATGCAGTTTTCAATTTTTTAAACAATTTACTGGTTCGCTAGAATCCCAAAAACTTAGAATGCGTTTCATATCATTTTTCCGTATGATATGCAATGGCTGTTATCCTTCTTCTATTATCCTTGATTTCAGCCAAAATAAAGTCCTTATCTGACTGGCCTACATCTTGAAAGGTTTCAGCAGCACACCGTAGAGTCAACAGTGCAGACTTTACATCTCAGTCTCCAAATCTACAGGAATGATTGCATGGAAGTTCCTCGTTCCAGCAATGGTTTGTGCAGTGAACGGTCTTGAAATATCACAATTTGGTCAAGTTTAACAACTTGTTTTTCATTAACGGGGTTCCGCATGTGGAAGATTCACTCTATTTAACTCCGAATTTCTCTATAAATTTGGTTGGTTATTTTTGTATGTCATTGACTCTTGCTAATTCTGGCTAATTCCTATTATACTGGCAATGCACGGATATCTTTTTTTATTGATAATACGAATACTATCGATACGAATATTGTAATACTTGCTGCTTGACCAAGGTTCTATCCACACTGAGAGAAAGACGACAAAGCGTTCAAATAAGTCTTACTTGTGTTAAGAAAATAGTTTTTTGAAAATGATCAAAAAAGGTTTTTTTTGTGCCAAATATGCAGAAAGTACGTCGGAATGAAAAAATTTTGTCGCAAAAATAGATTTAGTAGTTCAAAAAAAATTGTATTCTCTGTACACGCAAGAAATGTCATTTCTAGCACTATACTCCTTCGTTATTCGATACTCCCTTAGGTATTTTGCTCCCGAAAAATCTTTGTTTTATGCGAAACAAGGGATAGTAGTTTTTCGTTTCGGCTGACTAATAATCACAGACAACCGATGAACCCTTAAATGAAACAATAATAATGATATGATAGCAATCTTGTAACTTAAGGATAAAATATTTGTTGATAAATTTTCCTCTATGTGAGATATTTGCATCCTGAAAAGGCACCGTCTGGTGTGAATTATCTGTCTCTTGAGCCAAATATTTCGTTACTGTCGAAAACAGAACAATTATTCATGTTTGAGAATTTCAAATTCGAGTTGAACAAATTCTTTTTTAGCAATTTTCAACTAACGATTTTGTTGGCCCAAACAAGATTTGTTTGACAACGTGTTTGTTTTTCTCTCAGTGCAATATTGGACAATAAACGTAAGGGGTCCATTTTTTAAATCACTACTGAAAAAAAAATGTTTTTATGATCTGAACAATGTATGGATACCATCAACAGTAATTAATGAAAATATTAATTAATTTGAGAGAATGGAACTCTCTCCGTTGAGTTCTACCTCGAAAAATTGATTATAGTTTTGAACAATCGTCTGTTGTGTATGGGAGTCACGCAAGAAAGGTTGACCACAATTTCATAAACACGTATTTCAATGCAGGAACAAAAATGGATACCAAATTGTTCATGCAATTATTTCCCAGAAAACCGAAAATTAACATCATTCAGCTGTTAAGATTTATTTCAAGTTTTCAAAATGTCGGTCACATCTGGTTCCCATACAAATTATTTATTTAATAAATTATAATTGTTTATTTAATAAATTATCGTTGGAATCGAAAATTCTTCAATCTTCAATTCAAAGTTAACTAACCTTATAATCACATCATTAAAATTAGGGTTTATAAGTACTCATTACATGGCAAAAAAATACTCAAAACTTGTATAAGATTATTTCCTTCAAGTACATTCATGTACCGATATCTATTTAAAGCTAAATAACCATTCGCAATTGGCAGTTTTATCCGCAGAGATGATACAATGAAATAAATGGATTGAATGGTTAAAAATAATTGAGGTGATGCTGAAGCTAAATCCTCGAGTTCAAAGGAATGACCAATTCGCTGCTGCACTCCTATTTTACCATTTACGTGTCTTATATTAACCCTAGTTTGGTCACCATATGAGAACTTGCGACTTTGGTCATCTCCGCAGGGAATCGTCGCCGTGTTATTTAGGCCCGAGCGTTGCCGAATTCACTCTATACTGCCCGGGCGCGTTTAGCGAGACTTCGGCAACGCCGCACAACGGGCAATTTCATTTAACATGGGAAAAAATTGCCCGTCTGTTAGAAATAATTTTTTTTCTTCAGGAATTGTGGATATAAATAATTTTAAAAAATATTATAATTTTCTAGACACTTGAATTGATGCATTCCAATTTTTTAGGATTTTTCCGCTCAGCCAGTCAATGGTAAGAAAAAAAAATCGACCTTCTGCGGCATTTCCCTCCTATGGTGCCCAAACTAGGGTTAATTAATTACTATTTTCCAATCATTATCATTACTTTTAATTAGAGATCCATGCATCGTAAGGTACTTGTGCAAACAGATTTTCAACAAATGTCGTCATTACTTGAATTAATTTACGCCGGAGTGATGGCTTCATTTCTTTCAGCAGCTCTTGACTGTTGCTATTGATAAACAGGTTCAGTGCTGCTTCTGCAAGTATTATTGAAAGAGAATCATGAATTATTCTAGGCATGAAGTGAGAAATTGTCACGAAAGAAAAAAAGTATTAATTATTTTTTAATTACTTACGTAATATGGTATTTCCATCACGAACGTTCTCCACTCCCATTTTTATATGTTGGACACTGAAGTCCATCTTTAATTGCTGCAATCTCAAGTATTTCAGACCTTCATTCAAGTATGGCTTTGCGCGAATGAAGATTTTAGCTTTAACACCGTCTGAAAATGGATAAAAAAAGTATGTCGTTCATTTTTAGTTATCATGTTTGGCTTAATCCATGAAAATGATGATTTTCGTGCCGAAGTATTTTTTCTCACAAAATGGTTGGAAGTGATCCAAATATGGCCAAATCTTCAGTGTCCCAATAATCATTAAACGTTCAAGAAAAAAAAAATTTACAAAATTTATCCATCATCATGGAATTGTAAGAAATATATGTTAAATACGCATGTCGTGACATGACCTCAACTTAAAATTGGATTCTTAATCCTCACATTATAATGATTGTAAATATAGATGAGCTAACTCTGAATTGCGTCTATAATTGTCGCTACTTTTTGATTCAGTGACATTCATGACTGTGTTTCAAAAGAAGAAGGTCAATTCAGATATTGACATGGTTGTGGCCTTGTGGCTGGTCTTCCCTGGCGGATCCCCCGATTGAGATTCGATCGACTGTCGATTGTAGAATCGAGTTGATCAGTATATCGATTCGTATGCGAGTGTAGTTCGATTCAGATCTCAGATTATTGATGGAATCGAAGATGAATTGACTTCATAGGAAGTCGATAGCTAGTCAATTTCGAATGACAAAAATTTATTGCACCAAAATTTGACTGGCTCATGGGGTGGTCGATGATGAAAGACTCCTTACTGTCGGACCAGGATCGACTTGAAGAAAGTCGATTATGACTCGATTGTCCTCATAATTCAAGTCAATCGACCCACAATCGACAAGTTATTTAGTAGTTTCATATTAGTTTCTTATACTTAGTAAATGAATCGACTCGCTGCCAAGTCGATGGTAACTCGATTGTCCTCATTATTCAAGTCAATCGACCCACAGTCGAGCAGTTGTTTAGTCGTTTCATAATAGTTTTCATAATTTCAGTGGGAGAATCGACGGATCCTTGAGTCGATTGTGACTCGATTGTCCTCATTATTCAAGTCAATCGACCCACAATCG
>NW_021680368.1:70586-236384 GCF_001412515.2 Diachasma alloeum | reverse complement strand
GTCGATTGATGTGAATAATATGCGGGCAATCGAGTCACAATCGACTTTCTTCAAGTCGATCCTGGTCCGACCGTAAGGAGTCTTTCATAATCGATCACCCCATGAGTCGTTCAAGTTTAGGTGCAATAAATTTTTGTCATTCGAAATTGACTAGCTATCGAATTCCTATGAAGTCGATTCATCTTCGATTCCATCAATAATCTGAGATCTGAATCGAACTACACTCGCATACGAATCGATATACTGATCAAATCGATTCTACAATCGACAGATCTGCCAGGGTTGCCGGAATTAATTTCCAAGGAGCACCCAAAAACAGTTGACAATTTGTGTCACAGAATTATTTGCCAGTAAAATAGTAACCCTATTAAACATTGGGCAATGCTATACTTCTCCTTCGACCCATCCAAAATGAGTCTTCACTGAAGACGGGAATTTATATAGCGTTCCCCATCTTGTGATGTTACAGGATATTGTTGAATAGGATTTAGGTAGGAGGGGAACAAGAATAATTTTCAGTTTACAAGAAACATCTTCTGAATAAATGGATATTCCAGACTGCGATTTGTCATCAATTCATTGGTTTCGGCCTATTAACGAATGGTAGAGTTGAANGACTAGCTATCGAATTCCTATGAAGTCGATTCATCTGCGATTCCATCAATAATCTGAGATCTGAATCGAACTACACTCGCATACGAATCGATATACTGATCAGATCGATTCTACAATCGACAGATCCGCCAGGGTTGCTGGAATTAATTTCCAAGGAGCACCCAAAAACAGTTGACAATTTGTGTCACAGAATTATTTGCCAGTAAAATAGTAACCCTATTAAACATTGGGCAATGCTATACTTTTCCTTTGTGCGTCGATTGATGTGAATAATATGCGGGCAATCGAGTCACAATCGCCTTTCTTCAAGTCGATCCTGGTCCGACCGTAAGGAGTCTTTCATAATCGATCACCCCATGAGTCGTTCAAGTTTTGGTGCAATAAATTTTTGTCATTCGAAATTGACTAGCTATCGAATTCCTATGAAGTCGATTCATCTGCGATTCCATCAATAATCTGAGATCTGAATCGAACTACACTCGCATACGAATCGATATACTGATCAGATCGATTCTACAATCGACAGATCCGCCAGGGTTGCTGGAATTAATTTCCAAGGAGCACCCAAAAACAGTTGACAATTTGTGTCACAGAATTATTTGCCAGTAAAATAGTAACCCTATTAAACATTGGGCAATGCTATACTTCTCCTTCGACCCATCCAAAATGAGTCTTCACTGAAGACGGGAATTTATATAGCGTTCCCCATCTTGTGATGTTACAGGATATTGTTGAATAGGATTTAGGTAGGAGGGGAACAAGAATAATTTTCAGTTTACAAGAAACATCTTCTGAATAAATGGATATTCCAGACTGCGATTTGTCATCAATTCATTGGTTTCGGCCTATTAACGAATGGTAGAGTTGAATATAACCAAATGAATATTCGTTAATAGTTAACGAATGGTTCGCTTGAAAAGTGAACATCGAGTCAAACAAGGCTTCTCAAATATGCATTTGTTGACTATTAACGAATGAACATTTGGTGAGACCGAATAGACCCTCGTCTCCAACCAAATCCATTCGTTAATAATAACTAATCCTTTCTATCAGTGTAGGCAGTTGATTCAATTCCTTACGTCATTAAATTGCAACAGTCAAAGACTCGTAGGCCTTTGGAACAAAGATTCCCTCGACTTTGATTCAAGTTGTTTTTCAGAAATTGTTTTAAATTGAAGTCGCGCGACTTTGAGTGTATTTATGGTCGCCATGGCTTGAATTAAGCGCCGCGTCCTTGAACGAGCGTCGGATTTTTCTCAGTGTAAATCATTATTTTTAAGGGCTCAAATGTATATCATCTTAAATGTCAATATTTATCAGAATTTATTATTATTTCTCTGGAGATTTTTCAGTTTAATGAACGGAATAAATATTTCCCCAGATTTCCAGAATGAAAAGGTCTATATTAAATAGAGATTTTTCAGAGGCAGTGGAAGAGGAAGTTCCGTCGTGCATACATACGCGGTGTGCTCAGCCTAATATTTTCTACAGTCGGAGTCAAAACTTTTCTCGGCCGATATGCTACCGCGTTTCTCGATACAATAAATATTCTCCGTGAAATTTACACCGAATGACTAGAAGATTTGTACCGACGTTTGAATTTCGCGCTAATGAGGTCGAGAGCGACATTGAGGACATCTCATGGTGGAGTGAATGAAAAATGGCAGAAATCGACGATTTAGGGCTTTATTTTTCAATATATCTTGATCAAAAGATCTAGAGCAGGATTAAAAGTCGCAGGGAAGTGAAATCAAGATTTAGTTTCTCGTATGCTAATTTTCTCGGATTTTTCATTATTTTTAGAGGCGTCAGAACAAATCTTCGAACTTGGAGTGCGATAATCTCAACTTTACGGCTGGAGAGGATACAAAACCATTGAAAATTCATGATTTTTTCGCGAAGATCTGGGTAAATTTTCGAAAAATTCCCAGTGATGCAACATACTCAGATACAAATAGAGAAAAATCCGACGCTCGTTGAAGGACGCGGCGCTTAATTCAAGCCATGGCGACCATAAATACACTCAAAGTCGCGCGACTTTAATTTAAAACAATTTCTGAAAAACAACTTGAATCAAAGTCGAGGGAATCTTTGTTCCAAAGGCCTATACTCAGATACTTCTTCCCTGAATTTTTCAATTTTTCTTCACTATTTTCACTTTTTACAAGAAGCACCTTAAAACATTTTGTCCATTTGCTTAACTCCCAATAAAAATGGCCTTCAATTTATAAAAATCTTGATTCATGCATCTGTATAATTTTCATCTAAAAATTAGGAAGAACTTGCTCTATTGTAGAAAAATACAAGTTGAAAATTATGATTTCTAGAATTGAGAAATTTTCTACTTAAAACTAATAATTTTCTTCCCTGTACCCCAATATTTTCCTAATCCTATTCATCTTCACCTCACCTTAGCCCTCCCCCCTCACACCATGACAATTCTGAACTTTCTATCTCTTCTACGGTTTTCCATTCTGAGCCCTATAATCTCCTGTCCTTCTTATATTATCTTGCTTTCACCTCTTAAGCTTCTCCCATCTTGCTTTTAGCCAACTTCTACCAATCTCCTACCCTAGTATTTAGTTCCTATTTTATGTTTACTCACCATATTCACCCCAATAATCTCCAGCCCCACTGGCCTGGACCAGAATCAATTTACCACTCGATCTGTACTTTGCTGCAGCCCGAATCCTCGGGATGCTAAGAGCCAATTGTATTTGTACTTCATCATCTGAGATTCTAGTCCTCAACCCTGTAATGCGCAGAGATGATACACCTCTAGCAGTCACATTCCGAAATTGTGCTCTGTACCCGTCAGGTTCGCCCCCAAGGGCAATGTGAACCTCATCCAGGATTATTGGTTCTACTTCTGGGTATCCTAGCTCTGGTAATCCTGGTAGAACATCGTAGAAGACACAAAACTTAATTATTCAAGTGTTACCAAGAAATCAAGGGGATAATACAGTAGCGAAGCCGTGAACCGGGTTAAAGTCGATTTTGACTAGTTTACAGTTTTTGACGAATATCTCGGAGTCTAAAAGAGATAGCTAAATTTGTGTTATGACCTTTTTTGTAGAGCCAATTGAGGGTTATAAAAATGGTCATGAAAAAAAATTTGCTATCTCTCTTAGATTCCGGGATATTCATCAAAAACTGGCCAAAAGTAAAAAACGACTCAACCCGGTTTACCGATTCGCTGAGTATATATCTTCATCATAGTATAATTTTTTTGATAATGTCACAAGGAAATAATTATCCCGAACGGTAATTGAATCAATTTCGAGTAATTTCGAATTGTTAAATTGAAAGCAGTTTGAGTCATCAGTGAAAGTGAATTTTTAGAAAATTCTACCATCATCAATACGGCTTTAAATAAATGGGGGACAGCTAGCATGTAACAGTGAGCATTTCACTGACTGATATTTGAATACTTTTTTCGTCATCAATACAGTGGTAGTGGACTTCCGAATGGACTGAAATATTAAAAAATTTTGTAACTTGAACACACTAACCAGCAGCCAAAATTTCAGATGTTTACTGTCACCTCCACGGGTGCTATAATACGTGCAGAAAAGTTTAATTTGAAAGAAATGAAAAAATGGCAACATCTTGAATGTTCTGTATGGACAGATATACTAGAGTAACCGTTAGGGTACCCGTTTCGGAATTTTTGATGTGCCGCCCCCTCAAGACTCGAAATAAATAGAAAAAGAATTCCTCTCAAAATTTAACACACCGTTGGTCGCGCTGAGCACCGCGCCCCGCATTTCTCCCGATTTGTCAAATTACACTGCAGTAAAGCCTCAAAAAAATTTGAAAAAATTTGACATTTCATTTTGAAGTGTCTAGAAGCCCTATCAACGAAAATACTCGTTAAAAGTATCATAAGTAGTTAGTTTTTCAAATTTTTATTGCGAAACTCCGGGCCGTGTATACCCCGTGTATAAGGCGAATTTTCAGAAAAATGTGGCAACCTTGAGCTTGAATATATAATTAAGGGTAATACTGAACATTAAAAATATCACCGGACTTCTTCAAGTATACAATCACTCTGAGTCACTCTGAATTTTTTTCAAATTTTTTCTAGATCTTTCAAATTTATTATTATGTCGATTTATGCTGGTGCAGCGCGGCGCTGATACGACGCGACCAAAGGAGTTTAAGCTCTATCTTAATTCTAAAACGCTCCCCAAAAGAGCCTTGTTATTTCCCATAAGAATAACACGGGATTTTCATGAAGAATTTGAATCTATCCCCTCCCTCCTGCTATGTCTCTAAGAATTTTATAATCGTGGAAAATTACTGATGAAATGAACTACTTTTGATAGAAGTTTTTCGCTTTTCATTCACATCATATACAATGCAATTATTCTGATGGAAAAAACAAGGCTGCTGGGGGGGTTTTAAAAATGAGATAGAGAAGTGAAATTTTAACAGGATTAAAAAAAAATTATTTATTAATATTATTGGAGTATGCATAACTCCACATCGACAAATTGGGCCCTTTGCACCGGGACGGTCACATATGTTTCGATTGATTTAGATCGAAGGCATTGAAAATAATACTTTGAAAGAAAGATTTTTGAAATTGATCGACTAGTTTTGAAGATATTGGCGAAAAAACATTCAAAGACGAATCGCTTTTTCCTAAAAAGCATAGGACCGATGGGGCTAAAATTTTGCACAGACTGAGTCATCATTAATGCTTGCAATTTGACAAAATTTCAGTTTTTTGGAACTATTTTGGCCATTTAATTATTCAATTTTCTGAAAATTGACAACCGGAAAAGTGACGGCGGAGAGGTGCGCATACGGACATAATCGCGAAGCTTCGTATTTTTACGTTTCAAATCATTCTACAATAATTCTGAACGAATTATGCAAGTATCATCTACGAACTCTGTCAAAATGATATCCAAAAATTTTTTTCAAGCCGGCATTGAATCAATTCGAAATATCATTTTTCAAGTTATTCTCGAGCAACAAATTTTTAAAAAATTTCGAACATCCGAAAACTTTACTTATGGGTTAAATTTTAATTAATCTCGATGAATAGGACTCGACAATATCCACATTAAAAAAAAAAGATTAGATGAATTCATAAGCCAACCACTCACGAAAAGCTTTGTCATATATTATACACAAGATCTATGCGCGCGCTGATCTATTCATTTGTTGAAATGAAGAAATGGAATTCATTGAATTTCCTTTTCTCATGAATACATTATAAATATTGATAATGAATCAAAGAGAATTCGACTAATGATTGAAGTGAATAGCGAAGTAGAGTAAAAGAATCTATAAAGAATTTTTCATTTTCAATTAATTATCTTCAATTTTTTAAAATAATCGGTCTCCATAAAAGGACAGAATTTATTAATTTCACCGATGATATATATACATGTGAAATATATATTATACATTGAGTTGAATATTATGTATTATATATTATGAGTTATTACACAAAAAATTGAAACCTCAAATTCGAATGATTACAAGACTTTCACTTAGAGGCAAAAATTTCAAAAAGAAATCTCATTCTATTATTCTATTTCCTAAGAGCAAGGTATATTTTTGCATGAGTCGATGAACTGGAAAAGCCTTGTGAATACTTTACGAGCTGATTAGGTATCATGTCGAAACGTATACTTGAGTAGAAAATCCATTCATTCTCATTTAGGTGTACGGTATATGGGACAGTAGAGTTTTACCATTCCTAATGCACCGTTATAACCTGGTTGAACGGACGGTACATTTTCCTTTCAGCATGATCCCAGAATATTAGATGATGGAGGCTTTATATGCCGGTATGAATTCAAATACAGTAGTCGATAAAACAGATTTTACGTCATCTCGCATTCTTTTAAATTTCACGGCCATCTTCACCCACATATAAACTACAAAAATCAATTGAATTCATCCCTAATAATTTCAGATAACAATAACAACAGTTAATTCAGAAGGTTTCAAAATGAAGCATTTAGTTAAAAGACACAAAAAACTTGAAAATCGGAAAATTGGAGTTAAGATTTTGTGATGTTTAATTATAAATATAATGATTATTCATATTCACCACTTGCAAATTTCTGAGTAAGAACATTGGCAGATCTCGCAAGACAGGCTTCCAGTTCTGGATCACTTCTCGAGCATGGTTCAATAAATTCCAGTCCCCTGTATTTTCCAATGGCATTAGCACAATGGAGAATCATTAAAACCCACGCAAAACACTTCAAACTGACTCCCTCCATGATTTTATTTTAAAAAATCAACCCTCAATCCCTGAAGAACTAAATGACTGACCCAAATCCAAGCAGACAGGACCGAAGGACAAAATGATAGAACGACTTCGACAGGAGTGAACGAACGGAAGGTGATGCGTTGGGACTTATAGCACCTTGACATTGGGAGAAGCAACGCTATTGGAGGTGAAATGGAGTGATGGTAGTGGGGTTTAAACGCCAGACGCAATTCTACAGTCAACTTTCTTCGAAACCGCCTAATGAAACGCCTGTTGATGGCCTTACAAGCAAAACAATAATTCAAGGGAATACATAAACAATAATTAGAATTAACAATTTTGTATCTCAAAGAATTCTTCAAGTCACCATAAATCTGTTTAGAAATCATATTGAATTGTTTCCATTCATGGGTAATGAAATCTTTGAATAGTTGGATTGATTGAAATTCCTAGGGAGGGTCAGCAACTACAACTTGCACTTTTCCACACTATTCGAAGAGTTTTATTTACTGAGTGAAACTTTCATTGCTGACGTGAGAAGAGTAAAAGTAAGACCAACAGTCATGAACAGTGATACCGCGAGACGAGACGAGACGATACGAGAAAATGCAATTTCTCGTCTCGTCTCATTGTCAGGAAACCATTCTCTAGTTAGACGAGACTAGTCTCGTCGAGAATTGAGAGATTGTCTCGTCTCATCTCGCCTCGTCTCGTCTGGTCTCGGATCGTCTCGTCTCAGCTCGTCTCGTCTCATCTTGTCTCTGTAATCCAATTTGCACGAAAACAAAATACACAGTGAGGCAGAGAGGGGGAGGCACTCTCGACTCTCGTCTCGCCTCTCGTTTCTCTCGTTCTCGACCGGCTTTTCTCGTCTTGTCTCGCTTCTGCCATTGTCTCGAATAACTCTTCTCGTCTCGGCTCGTCATGTCTCTCGTCTCGTTTATCTCATCTCGTCTCGTTTCTCTCGCGTCTCGCGGCATCACTAGTCATGAATAATTAGCAATGTTCTGATGTATTTTAATCTGCGCCATTTATCGAATCTGACTATTATGGAATTTTCGAGCATGTCATGGATCCCATCATCAACTCTTTTAGACACATCCCCAAACAAGACCTCTGATGTCTGTAAAGGAGTTGATTAGGCAATTAAATATGACCGATATGATCAGAGAAACCTGCTATTAAACAGTAGTATTGGCGTCACCATTCCATACACATCATTTTAATTTATTATTTCATTATATTCATTTCTATTCTTCTCTATTTTTGGTTTGATGCTGATCCTGTCGAACATATCAAACACGCCAGTGTTATTCGCTCTCTTTCCAGGACATTTCAGTAATATTAATAATGTTTTTGGATTATTTTCCATAGTGAACGAATGGACTTTCATCGGACGGTGATCAAACCTGTCGAACTCGACTGGATGGACATGGAGCTATGGCTGTGATAAAAGAATGTGGGGTCAGAGACCGTACAGTATTGCGGGAATGTCTCAAGGTAAGCAGCTAACGATTCAAACAGAGCTCGCCCTTCTTTTCAGCCCTGTTTTTCAATCGCTACTGTATCTTTATACAACTTATGGACTTTGGAGAGCACTACGAAATGGAGGTGCCCCAGCGGGAAATTCATTGTTGATAAAATATGAAGAGTAGAAATGAATTACAAATATATTTTATCCATATTTACAAGAAACAATAGAAAACAAATGTCGGGATTTAAAACGAATCGAAAATTGTCGAGCGAAGTGACAGAAGGAGATAATTATCTCGCTAACACCTCTGAAATTGGGAGGTTCAGAGAAAAACGTCGAAAGATTTTTCTAATACCCATGAAATTATCTGCAAGGAAGGCCTTCTGATATTTTTTGCAAAATCTTTCGTCAAAAGTGTTTCAGAGAAAATGCATTAAGTATAGCATTAAAAATCTTTGAACCTAATATATTGGAATAATGAAAATTTTTAGAACATACTTTTTTTAGACAATGAAATCTATGGAAAAGCTCTTCCGATGAATTTCCCTGTCCTGAGAAAAAAACATGCTTTCAAGTTTTGTTGGAATTTTAAAAAATCATAAGTTGAAAATAACCTAGAATAAAAAAATCGTGCTAAAGAGTGATTTAAAGAGTGTCTTCAGATGAAAAACTTATGTCTCAAAAATCTTATTTTTAACATTACCTATTCGTTATTTTATACCACCATACGTATTTATGTTTCTACCGAAAAATGTTTCTTGCGAAACAAGAGTTTCAGTTTTTTGTTTCGGCTAATTAAGAAAAATGGGAAATTGCTTCTAAAGTATGAGGTGTACAAATAAGTTTTAGGACACTGCAAAAAATTTAAAATTCATTTTCGAAAATAAGTAAACTAGATTTATTCATCTGAATAATCTCCATCATTTTGAATGACATTCAGCCATCTATTAGGTAATTCACGGATGCCTTCCGCCAAGAAAGTTTCATCTTGCAAGGCGAGGAAATTATCGACCCATTTTTGCACATCTTCAAATGTTTGGAATCGCACATCAGTCAATTCGTTTGGCATCTTCCGAAACAAGTGAAAATCAGTTGGAGCTGTCTGGTGAATACGCCGGGTGTGCCACAACTTCCCATCCAAGAGCCATTAACGTATCTTTGACCGGTTTACCCACATGAGGCCTGGCGTTGTCATGGAGCAATTTTACTGGACATTTTCGTTTGCCAGTAAATGGACGTTTTTGTTCAATTTCTTGGTTCAATCTTATTAATTGTTGACGGTAGCGATCGGCAGTAACTGTCTCGCCAGACTTCACAAGTTTATAATGCAGTACGCCTTTTATATCCCACCATATACACAGCATGATCTTCTAACAGTGAATATTGCGCTTCGGTGTCGATGTCGTCGGCTCGTCGACGTTAACCCAATGATATTTACGTTTTGGACTATCAAAATAAATCCACTTTTCATCGCCGGTCACGATTTTCCACAAAAAAGTCTTTCTATGTTGTTTATTGTAAAGATTCAGATATATGGCAAGTCGGCTATTTTTATACTCTTGAGTCAAAAAGTGTGGCACCCACTTTGTTCCTTTTCGAATCTTTCCCATTGCATTTAAGCGATAGAAAACTATCTGTTGAGTTACTCCAAGCTGTTTTGCGAGTTGTTTTTCCGTCTGGCAAGAGTTTTCATCCAGCAACGCTTGCAGTTCCTGGTCATCCACCCTTACAGGGGCCCCGGTACATTCACGGTCGCTAACATCGAACACACCTTCTTTAAATCGCTTATACCAATACTCACATGTACTTTTAGATACAATGTTGTCCGCAAGAACAGAACAAATCGATTGACATGCTTTCCTAACAGTTTTTCCTTGATGGAATTCATAGCGAATGCAGTATCTAATAAATAGCTTATCGGTCTGCATGTTTTATTCACAGAATTTAAGGTTATGTTTATGACTTCCTTATGTTTTGATACTACATAACAAACCCCACCATATCATATGTAAACGGTAACTTTGAATTACTTTCATGACACGGAATCGAAGTGTCCTAAAACTTATTTGTACACCTAATAGAAGAATAACGACGGTATAATAGCTGTAAGTTGGGAAGAAAATATTTATTGATGAACTTCGGTGTACGAGAGATATTTTCATCTCGAAAAGGCACCGTTGCTATTAAATATACCGCCTCTTGAGTTAAATATTTCATTGTTCAAAGCAGAACGATTATTCCTCTTTATAACTTGTTTTCTGTTCAAATGAAACAATTTCACTCTTGGTAATTTTCAGCCCGCGATTGATTTGGTTCAAACAAGAGTTACTTAAGAATATTTTTTTCACATCTCAATGTACCTCTTTCCTTCGCGAATATTCACTGCCAATCAATAATGCATGAGTCTATTCTATAATTATCTCCTTTTACCACTTCACTATTGAATTGTTTAGGAAGTCTTCACAGATTTCTTTCTGACAATTTTATCAAATGGAAAATCGGAAAATGCTCTTCCGAAAATCTCGGTGAATGCGTTGGACACCAAGTCGTTGATGATACCACGCGACATCACAAAACCTGGTTGCCAAACACCGTTGATTACCCTATCTACGATGTTTTCGATAAATGAACGACCTTGAACCAGGTTCGTGATGTGAAGTTTCAGATCACGAATCGTCTGAACCTCCACACGTACAGTTAACTTCGAGCCCGGTTGTTTGGTGACTGTGGTGGTCTGCACGAGGTCATCTGCCAACAGGAACAAAAGAAATGGCATTAATAATTATCCGTTCCTGTGTAATTATCTCAGCTGTGAGTAATTCTAAAATAAAATGCCAAGGAATTTTTTTTTGTATTTTTTTTTAGCTAAAAGGTTTTTTGGGATTTCCTGCCAAAGTAATTGTCATAGAAGTGGTCTTTACGGAATGATGGCCAACTCCACGACGAAAAAAAATACCTGAATTGAATATATTTTGTGCCAGAATCACGTATATGCATGAACCTGAATAAAGAATAAAATATACTTGATTCAAATATATTATTCTTGATTCGAGCATAAAATACTTGATGGGTATTTCAATTCGAAGATGATTCTTTTTTATCGGGCCGGGTTGTAGCAAGCACTCTCAAGTGTAATATTGTATAAGGGTCAGGCACTAAGTGTCAGGATATAAGGGTTAAAAAGTGGAGGTTAAAAAATGAAGGTCAGAACATAAAAGTAAAAAAAATGGGTGTCAGGCAATGAGGGTCTAAATATAAGCCATATATTATACTTGGTCACGCTTCTTAGTCCTTATATTTATAGACCCTGATTGCCTGATACCTACTTTTTTCCTTTTACATTCTGACCCTCTTTTGTTTGACCCCAATATACCGATCTTTATTTTTGACCTGGCCACTTTTTGACCCTTATATTCTCACACTTAGTACCTGACCCTTATATAACACTTGAAAGCGCTTGGTACAACCTGGGCTGATATGAAATAATAATTCTCGAATTGAAACACCCATCCCCCATTCGAGTCTAAAATATATTTGAATCAAGTATATTATATACGCGAATCAAGAATAATATATATTATTTAAAAATGGAATCAGTGTTTAAATGACAACAAGAACTTATTTGTTAATACGTAATAACCCCCTATTAGGATCAAATAAATCGTTTATTCGATCCTAATAGAGGATTTATTCAGCATGAATGAGTTATTCATCTTACCTAATCAAAATATTTTCAGTGTACTACACAGAGTGTCCCAAAATTCATTGTACATATCGTAACAGCGACTCGGAGTGGGAGGGGGGAGGGTCATTTGAAAACGAAAGTTCTCATGAAATTTTGATCTTCGACACTTTGTTTATGAGTTATTGAAGAAAAAAAGACAAAATTAAACGCAATTCCTCGATAAAGAAATCATGTCCCCTCTTCCATTTAAGGCAAAGGGATCATGGTATTGAATGTCCGATAGATTCCAATCAATTTCACCCCTCGATATAAAATGAGAACGGAATGGATGATATAAAAGAGATATGAATTTTTTACATTTACTCTAATTTTTAGGGTCACATTGTGGGTAGGAGCCAATGTCTCTTACGCCGCGGTAAAGTTCACTGCAGGTTTCCTCACCCGGCCATATTGCTAGGGAAACAATGTTTTTCCGATCATTGCCTATTAAATTCCCAATCGATCGCCGTCATTTCCGTTCCTCCATCAAATGACAGCGGTGATATGAATTTTCAAAAAGCGGGTGACTTGCAGTGGATCTCTACTTTGTTGAAGAATAACTCCTTAAGGTATATACCCTAGAAAACAGGGTTTTCTTACGATTGTTCCCATGCTTTTCATAGTTAAAGTCTATAATAATCTCCAGCAATTAAAACAAATCTAACTAGCTGTACTATGCAGTTTAGCAGATAATAAATAATTAAATGCGGGCTCTAGCACGAGAGGCATAGACCAAACACAAGCTATGAGTCCCCCGAACTCGCTTTTTCCATCTTATGAGAAACGGTTCTTACCATGTTTTTAAACAAACAAATCGATGGTAGATTGATAAATTCCGAATACGGTGATTGTTTTGTAAAATTTTATAGTACATGGTTTCTGCGATGCATAACTCTAAAAAATGGTTATTTCGTGAAATCATTCCTTATTTGATTCAAAGAATTAACTAACAAATAATTTCTTATTTGATTCAAACAGTTATTATTGCCTTCATCAACAACATATGAGGATAGAAAAACTCAATAACTTATGAGTTATTGAATTTTTCAATAAATGCAATAAATTAAGTCATTTCGATTTTTTTCCAGAAATCCATAGGGACTAACTTTTGGTTGGTATTGGCTTATATATCGCTAAACACAACGCCGAGGACAAAATTTCTAATAGACTTTTCGCATCTGAATAACACCCGCGAGTTACCCTCACGATATTTATAACGAGTTTTGGGACACTCTGTATGTCTACGAGTTTACTAACTTCCAAGAAAAATATTGTTTGAATAAATAGAGAAGTGTAAAGTTTTATTCACTGAAAATTCGCCGATTCTCTGGATGTTACTGTGCAACAGAACTGTCGAGAAATATCCAATATTTTTCAAGGTCTCGGGGTATAACAGCGGATACTAAGTCCAATTATAAAAAATGTAAAAACGAATCTTTATGGAAAGTTTCCTCATCCAAAAAAACTCAACAGTTTCTTCCAAAAACACTCGTTAATGAGATGTGTGATTAATTACCTAGCACAAAAAAAAACTTACACAAATCTAATGTGAATTTCCCGTTGTTGATCATCCTGGGGCCCAAAATATTCCCTCTGAATTCATAATCACCATTCAAGAACTTTGCTGGGAAACTTTGAGTGTAAACAACCTTAAAGAAACATCGACATTTAATGAAATCCAATAAAAGAATTCACATTTGCACGAAAAGAAAAATCATTTTTGCTGAATCAATTTTCCAAATATTTCTGCACGGAGAGAAATGTTCAGTAAAAATTACGGAACTCATAGTTCGCTCACCGATTACGGAATCGACTCAGAAAATTTCAGTGACCGTATCGTAATTGTTCACAGGAAATTCAGGTAAAAATTACGGAACGCTCTAGAAACATTCCGTGACAGTTCCGTAAAATTTTCTAGAACCACATTGCGCTCCGGAATTATGGAAAAGATACGTAATTTTTATTGAATATGTCTCTCGTGCGTCTCTTGCGGAATGATCGTATATAGTTCAACTTCCGATCCCATCTATGGACAATTTGACAAAGAAATTTGGCGCATTTTCCCATTCAGCAAGAATAATATTCATTACTTTCAAAAGTGGTGCATGGGTTAAAGAAAATTACTTTGTAATTAGGCAAATCGCTGACGAATTTCGTAACTTTGCTAGCCGTCCAGCCGCTCTCGGTAATATTCCTCAGCGTCAAGCTGAATCCAAAATTTGGTAGTCCCCTCTTGACCGTCGTCTCCTTGGCAAAAAATGGATCAAATGGTGCTATGTTGTACTTGGATAAACCAGTTTTGAAATAGGGCCTGACTGCATTTAAGCCCTCCCTGATACATGCATCGAATCCACTGACATCGGGATAACAGCTCCTAAAGGCATCCTCTGCATCAAGACGTTCCCAAATTTTATTAAACCATTAATTTTAGTTGCGCATAACATTTGTTATCGTTGCAAATAAAAATGCACAGAAAAAAAGGAAACCAGTTACGGATTTGGAGTAAAATATTCGTGTTCAGGAACTCCAAAAACATGCAGTTCAATGATAAAATTCAATGGACCTAAAAGCGTATACGGAACCTGTCGCAGCCTATGGGCTATTACTTAATTTGAAGAAAAAGAATCCTAAAATGAACCCTCTTCCTTAATTTCAAGAAGAAGAACCCTAAAATTCAGTACAAAGAACTTCCCTATGACGAGTAGTGATGCCACGAGATATCACGAGACTAAACTTTGGAGAGATTATCTCGGTCTCAAACATGGAAATCTTTACTCTCGTTTCATTCTCGAAATACGCAGTATCAACTCCTCTCGTGATGACTCCAAGTTGATTTATCTCATCTCAGTTTCCAATTTTTTGTGTTTTTTATATGTACAGAGTGACAAATGGGAATAGGTGAAAACTTTTCCCCTATATTTCCTTCTCCACTTTGTCACTAGGGATCGGGCTGTTATCGGTTGAAACTTGGAACCTGGCAAATTCTGTTGGGACATTCCGGGGTCTACTTCATATCCTCCAAAATGAATAAACTTACTGTCGAAGAAAAAGTGTATCTCATTGAGTGCTATTATTCCCGAGGAAAAAATTACAAAAATGCGTATAGAGGCTTTCATATTAAGTTCAAACGGTAGGAATTTTTTAGTTCTGTACGATTTTTTTTTGAGTTTAGTCCCCAATAAATTTTTTGAGTTAATGTGTTCTTTTTTGTAGGGTAATTGATAATTTTGTCAAATATGGTACCCTACAGGATCGTTGCCATGATCTTCCAGGTCCATCTTATACAATAACGACGGAAGTAGTGGAAAAACATTTCAAAAATCATCCAACTGATTCAATACGCAAGGCGGCTGCGAAGTTAGAATTGAGCCAAGAGACCCTACGTTTGATAATTAAACATTTCCTCAAACTTCATCCTTATACAATTACTTGCCACTAATTGCTTACGCAAGCTGCTATAGGGAAACGACTTGAATTCAGCAAAGTTTTGACGCAAATGTTTGAAAATGCTGAAATCGAAGCTAATCGAATTATTTTCTTGGATGAAGCTCTTTTCTACCTTAATGGTTACGTGAATAAACAAAATTATTGATTTTGGGGAAGGTGCAACACATCGAACTAATGATGTGTTTGCTGCATTGCACAAAGTATACGGTGATCGCGTCATCGGTATCCTCGCTTCGCCCGAGCTGGGATGGAAATGGCCACCATACTCACCGGATTTCAACCCGTGCGATTTCTTCTTGTAGAGTTATCTCAAAGACTTCTGTTACGCGGACAATCCTCAGACAAAAGAGGCTCTGATAAGCGCTATCCAGAAGGTTGTTTCTAATATTTCTCAAGCTAAAATTAAAGAAGTTGTGACGAATCTTAAAATTCAAAAACACCAAAATGACTTTAATTTTCTCTAATTATCGCCACAAATTATCTCAAGTCTTTTTAAAACAACCCAACGTGAAATATTACCCAAAAGGCACCAGTCTATTTTAATTATTTCTACACTTTGACTAAATAGACAAATGCCAAACCCAATTTTCCTCTCAACACTAAAAATTACTCAAAAAGACTCAACAAATCTCCAACCCGGACTCTTTATTACAAGGGGGAGGGAGGACGATACTCCCTTAATCGGGATTCGGATTCTTGAAAATCAAACACAACACGACACATTTTATACCTTTGAAAATCCAATATATTCTAAATAATCACAAAAATTGGAGCTAATAATTTTGAAAAGAAATATAAGAATTTCTACACCATGAAAATAAATCTGGATGGACCGCTGATCCCAACCAGTGCGAAGGAGAAATTATTTAAATGAATTTCGTCTCTACCACAAACAGAATAATTTATTGAGACTCACTGGTCTCCCAAAATCTACTCAACGAAATTAATATAACTGAGAAGTTATTCTCAACAGAGAATAACTTCAGAAGCTGGAGCCTCGATCTTGAAAGTTTAACAATGCTCAAGGCTACAACTTATGTCGACTCATCCAGTCCAGGACCCCAGAATCCGCTCCAGCTGCTCCCGACCGTCGAGATCTCCAAAACAACTCAAAACTCAACTCTACTCTACTCAACTCAAAATATCTGCTATGCGGATTGCTCTACTACTCAAAACTGCTACTCTATATACTCTACGATGTCTCGCGGAGAACTGACACCACGCGGCCAGTTCGCCAAAAATCATTCTCAATCAGAGAGCCTACCCCCTCTCTAATAACTTCAAACTAATCAAATCAAATCCTCAACTAAATGCCACCTGGACTGGATAATCGTTACAATATTTAATTTAGTTTTGACTCAAATTGTCAATATAAAAAGTTCTCCGAATTTATTATCGTAGTGGATTTTCTCCCACGATGCTTCCTTATCCTGGGGATGATTCCCCAGGTTCATCCAGGATTTTCCTTGACTCCGGCATTTTCTGTCCTTGTCGGAAGTCGGAGCTTCCCCGCTCCAGGTTGGCTCCTCTTCTCGGTCAGCGAATCAGGTCCATCCCTAGGTGATCAACGGGTTCCAGTTGGCCCCAAGAGATTTTTCTCAGGGCCGTCCTCTTCTTCTCCTCTAAATCCTCTCCTCGACGATTCCTCTCCTCGACCATAATTCCCAAATAATTAATAATAATTCCAATTCGTTGGAATTTTCCCAATGGCTCCCTCGGTTTCTATCGAAAGGAAGGGAGCTTGAGCTCCCCCCGAGACTCACGATTTAATTAATTGATTATTTTAATTTAAAATAAAAATAGAACCTGTGACAACCAGATTGTCACAAAGTCTTCCATAGTTTTCAGAAACGCCTTGACTATTGCGCAAATTTTGATGGAGGACACTTCGAGAGTATTTACCATTAGTCATATGCCCTCGAATGTGTTTGATCAATTCTTTCATCGTGTGAATTTTTATTTAAAAAAAAATGAAATGCAACTCTAACTAATTGCAAATAAATTTGCCAAGTCTATTGTGTCTACAAACATGATGGTTCTTCCTTTCCTACATCAATCAACAAAACTATGATAGTTTAATTTTCACCTATTCCCATTTGTCACCCTATAGAAAACTGAGATGAGACAAACTGAGACAAAAACCGAGATTTTACATTAAAAAACATGAAAAACTTGACACCGAGATGAGATAGAGACTTGGAGTCATCAGGAGAGGAGTCGATACTGCGTATTTCGAGACTGACATGAGAACAAAGATTTCCATATTCATTGAGACCGAAATCATCTCTCCAAAGTTTTGTCTCATAAAGTGTCTTGCGGCACTACTAATGTCAAGTGAGAAATAGTGTATTTCTAACCTAGGGAAGTAAAATAAAATAGTCGTGCCCACGTGGGAAATTACCACCCGAGCCGAAGGCGAGGAGGATAAATACGTGGATCAGGGGTGAGACTGCTTATGGAACAGAATCCACAGGGAGACGCATCCGCGTACACTAACCAGAGTCGAGCAAATAAAATGGACGGAAAAATCTTGTGATTTAATTGGTTATACGAATGCGCCTCCATGTGGATACTACTCCTTGGGCAGTCACCCTAAGGATCCTTTATTTTACCTCCCGTCGTTAGAACCGTATTTTTCGTCTTGGCATATGGCGCAAACACAGATTTCGCGTCCGCGAAGCGCCCTCTGTGCCGTACGTGGGCACGACGCCTTTACTTTACGCCCCCAGGTCAGAAATATATTCGTTCTCCCCGACGGGCGCAAAGTCAGATCGCGGGGCTACTCACAGGCGTAATCGCGGTGTCACCCGCTGATGTAATCAATTGTAATCCCAGTGAAATCAATGTAATCGTTGTAATCACATGATTATCATATTTGTAATCAAGTTTTGATAATCAAGTGGTAATCATTTGTAATCACTGTAATCTTTCGTAGTTGCTCCTAGTGAGACCGTGAATTTTGTTGTTGAATTTTCGAGCGCGTCATTTCTACCAACAGTAAGTCTTAGAGATCCCGGGATCAATTTTTCTTGGAATCCCAGATGTTTATGGTTCAGTCCCTTGCATAGCCAATACGTTTTGCACAGAACATTTGTCCGTAGAAAATTCATTCAACAGCGTTAAAATATCTTCTTATTCTGGAGAACCAACGACTGAATTATCTCTGAATTATCTGCTAGTAAGTTTCATTCTCCATCAATGGTAGATATTCAGTAAATTTATTTTGCTGATAGCACTTATAAATGCCCAAATTTTTAGATGGAGTGATGAGACTGCATTCCTCTGTTCCAATCCCCGCCCCTCCTTCCTCATTTCTTTGCAGTTTCTAATAATTAATTATTCCACCAATTTATGTTTAATAAGAGCCCATTTTTTGTGATTTCAATGGTTACAGATGTTTGGTAATCACAGAATGTAATCGACGAAACCATTTGTAATCATGTAATCACATTCTGTACTCTTGGCAATCACGGTTATCACATAGGCAATGGTGATCAGTGTAATCAGACCCGTAATCCTGCGTAATCGATTACATTTTGTAATCGCGGTATCACCTAATTCGCTTGTGAATAGCCCCTCGAATCAGATTTGCCTTTCGCGAGGTGCAGAGGTGAAAAATACGGTTCTGACCACGGTACACGGAGAGAAGAGCCATGGGAAAGAGTCCCATGTCAATTTTACGACTTGTATATATTTCTAAAATTTAGGAAGCATTACTATGCTATGGTAATGATTCCTATGGGGTATGGTATTACATACTATGGGCCATGGTAAGTCTCTCGATGGGAATGAAGCCTATGAACATAGGAGAAATTACTATATTGAATAGTACCCTCTACCATATTACAGGGCAGAGTGTACTATTAATTATGGTAAAGGGACCCATAGTCGTTTGGTAAAGTTTACCATAGTTTATAGGAGAGATTACCATGCACTATGGTAACATGTTCTATATTATATGGTAAAACGTGAAAAAGTAAAAAATGTCACGAATATAAAAGATAATGATTACTAAACTATATCATGATAATGATGAGTATAATGAGATAGAAATTTCAAGTGGGATATATATTTATATTTAACGTATTTGGTTTCGACGCTGTTTCAATAATTACAGAGTATTTTCTTATAATGTGGGATTCTTTCCTATCAATAATCATCAATATACCTAGATTAATCATATCGAATATCGAAAGGATCATATTTAACAATAACATATTTACATGAGTATTTTAATATCAGAATATACATATCTACAGAATAGTGGGATTTTTTGCCCCAAATTTTACCTAATCATTGGGAGAATTTTTGGCATTACGGTGCTATAAAAATTATTAAAAAATTCAACTGTGAGTAATTAAACTCAACAACTTTGCGTGAGAATTTAGACCCAACGTTTCAGAAAGTATTGCTTTCCATTCCCGGAGGTAGCTATATACGATAGGATACAAAATTTCATTTGTCGAAATGTCAATGTCGACCACCTCTTATCATTTATATCAATTTCATAGGATTGGAAATGTCTTTCAAAGGAGTATTCTTGTAATTGTTGAGTAACAAGAATAACTTGATTATTTGGCTCTAGGATTACGATATTGATCAAATGTAATTGAGGACCAGCCTCGGTCGGCATCATCAATATTACGTTTTCCCTGATATCATGTCCCAAATAATTGAGAGAGCTTACTATTGTAATATCTCCAGATCGATTGGACAGGAGAACTGGTAGAAAATAACGATAATTTGGATTTAATTCTAATCTCTTGTTAAGAGCTGGACCAGAGAGAAAAGGTGGTGATAAAGACTTGTTGATGAGTAACCGATAATTCAATTTTAATTGTGCCTTGATGGCTATTTTTAGTATTTTCTACGATATCGAGAAAAGGAGAGATTACAATGTATAAATAATACTGACTACCATCCACATGGTAATCTCTCCTATAATAATGGTTGTCGTTGCTATATTGTATAGTAATGCCTACCATGTTCGAATGGTATTGATTACTATACAACATAGTACGCTTTACTGTTGAACATAGTAAAAATTACTATTGAGATTGACTTAGAAACCCTTTTACCATAATTTATGGTAACCTCTACCATATAAAAGTAACCCCTACCATTCACTTTTCTCCGTGTAGGTAATATAAATTTTATATTACCTACCGTGGTTAGAAATATACTATTCCGCACTTGGTTCTCAATATATTAAAATCAGGAACTATTGGGTTCTTAGTTTGAGAATCTTTAATTCCAAAACTAAAATCATTCAAGAGGATAAAATTCTGGAATAATTGCCTATTAATTCAAAACTAATTGGGTCAAAGTATCAAATTATATGCTTTGAATAACAAAGAATTTATAAAATGAGTTAACAAATTTTCGAAGTGCAAAAATCATCAATTCGAAAACGGGAATGTCGTCGTTATACTAGCAAAGCCCCGTAAATGCCACATTTTTCACCATTTTTTTTATAATACTAACATCGAGTAATTTCTTCTTCCGAAATAGAGTTTTCTACCTTTGTCCGAATTGTAAACAGCAATGGAGCGTATTTCCAGCATATACATCTCTTTTCTTTTATGCTCCCTGTTCAATTTCCAATTCTCATGGAGATGAAAGAATCACAAAACAACGTTCCTTTTCCATGACTTATTATCAATGAATTCGGAACTGACGACAACATAAGAAGAAATATAAAACTGAATTAGAATCATTTACTCGATTTTTATTTCTCAGTCGACAATTCACTCGACTCAGAAACGTTTTTCAAATTGTAATAAATAATTGAATAAAAAATATATATAATAGACCAAGTATACAGTTTCGCTGCCGGGAGAAGAGTGCCTTACTAACGAAACTTCTTGCTCGTTCTCTCACGTTGTGGGATAAATCAATAATTTGGCGATTGCGCCTTAGAGATCAACTGGATTCGAGTATGACACCGGGAGTCGCTTTACAGCTACCATAGTGCCTAGACGTCTTTTCTTGCCCTGTGCTTTATCTGTTATATAGTGATCTATTCTGTTTCGTTTTCTCTTGTGTTTAATTTTCTCTTCTTTACTGCACATGCTTTATCTAATAATTTAATGCTAAAAACTGTATCTTGGTTGCATCTAAAATTTTCGTGCAAAACAAGGCATTAAACCCTTCCTTTGCTGGCGTACCCACTAGCGTGGGTCGCCATCTTGCCTTCCCTCTTCCTCCATTTTCACTCAAACTCATGCTCTCCTACCATCCCTCACATTACTCTCCTTCTATCCTCCTTTATCTTCATTTAATAATTTCACAATGAATCCCCAACATACCTATTCTGATCACGAAGATGAGATCATGCTCGATCCAACTACCTCACCATCCAAATCTGGTCTCCTCGATGTACTCAATGATCCATTCCTTGATTCTCTTTCCTTGAGCTATCCTCGCTCACCTAACCAGCAAGAGCTAATCGAGACAGCTCTTATGGATGAATATAGACGAGATTGCATTGAAAAAAACATTCCAATTGACCCCTTTATGACAGTTGATATTCTAAAAGCTCAATTGATGGCTTCTCGAGATGAAACCATAACCTATCCTACATCAAGTTCTCCATCCAATCTAGTACACCCCCTATCCCAAAAACAATCCTCCATGGAAATCGATGCCAATGAACTTCTTAAAAAGCGCAAAAATTCTGAGACTTGATG
This sequence comes from Diachasma alloeum, assembly GCF_001412515.2. Taxonomy (NCBI): domain Eukaryota; kingdom Metazoa; phylum Arthropoda; class Insecta; order Hymenoptera; family Braconidae; genus Diachasma; species Diachasma alloeum. The sequence continues at coordinate 214,197 of NW_021680368.1, read as the reverse complement.
ATAACTCTTCTGAGGAGCTAACCTTGAGGAGGTCCTCTAAACAGTTTCATGTGTCTTCTGCTCACACCCAATCTGAAAATACGACTCATTCCCCATCAACTACCCCAATTACACCACAAACACAAACACCCAACAATATCTCGAAAAATCCTTCCCCCAAGAGACGTCCTCTGCCTCACATCCACCCCGAAGTATTAAAAAACAGATTTCTCCTCCATGCTACTAACAAAGGGTTTGATGTGATGTTCCAGGCTGATTACAATCAGCCTGACGCTGTACACCTCACCGATGTCAAATTAGCTAGAGTCATCACAAAAATCTTCGAAGAAGCGAATATCTTATCGAGTCAAACCACTGCCAAGAAAATTGGTCAATCTATTCGTATCACTTTCTCCACTCGTGAACAAGCCCATACGATAATGGACCACCCTTCACTGAAACTCTACAAAATAATTGCCTACATCTCTCAATTCTCAATTATTCGCCAAGGAATTATCAAAAATGTTCCCCTTGCTTCACCGATGAGAAGATCAAAAAATATATTCACTCTGGTGTCAATATTCTTGAGGTCTCACGCTGCCAACGATTCATTCGCAATCCAGACAAAACTGGGGTATCCTCTCCATCTCTTAGTATCCTCCTCAAATTCGAAGGACAAATCCTCCCTACCGACGTCACTCTTTATAATCTCCATTTCCCAGTGCATCCTTACACCTCACCAGTCAAACGCTGCACCAATTGTCTTCGATTTGGGCATACCCACAAATTCTGTAACAACAAGAAAACATGCTCTCACTGCGGGCAAGAAGATCATGGAGATCAAACGCCATGCCCAGAGAAAGATCCATAATGTATAAACTGCCAAGGTAAGCACATTTCCACTCACAACAGTTGTCCAGAACTCTCCAGACAACGAACAATCCACAAATATGCTGCAGCCAATGGAGTCTCCTATGCAGAAGCAAGAGATATCATGGATGGTAACATCCTTACCCAACTGAGCTCATTTACTCCTTCCCCTCCAGACATGAATTCCACCAATTATCCGCCCCTTGGACTTCTGTCAAACCTACCGACTTCTGAGCAAATGTCTCCCGAAAACATTCAGGCCCCACTTCCCTCCTCTTCTCCCCTTAATAAGCCCTTTTCCAATGCTACAAAACGTCGCTCACGAAAATCCCTTAAACTCTCAACAGCTCCTGTTGATTCACCTACCTCCCAAAATCCTTTCTACCCTAACTTTAGCTTCAATCAATCCAATAATAGACAACAACTCAACTCCTCTCAACCCATCGCCAGACGTCCTCCAATCCCCCATAACATTCCGCACAAGGACCTCCTTGTCTCTCCCAATGGTGCTTCCTACACTAATCTCAATAATCTCATGAATAAACAGAGTTCTTCTGATTTACCCTCAATGGCTTCCTCGTCTCAACCAAAGACTCAAATCCCCCAACATCCTGTCCCTCAGCAACTCCCTAGCTTTAACCTAAACAACATCAATAACATTATACTGAATCTAACCAATGTTATCAACCTCATAATAAACAATCTCACCGCTATTCTTAAATCCTTAGGATATAAATCCTTAGGAGCCCCCAAGGTACTCACCGTACCCTCCCAAACCACCTCTCAACCTCCCGTCCCTCAATCTCCCCAATCCAATATATAATGGATCCCCTGAGTGGGCCTCCTCCAAAGAGCTTAAGGCCAACAACAGGTGACCTACGCAACATCATCAACGATTATGATGTCCTTCTTATCTCAGAGTCTTGGCTTAAACCTTATCAACCTGATTATCAAATCCCCAACTTCACTATCTTCAGGAACGATGTGGAGAATCAGCAGGGAGGGGGCGTTGTCATCGCCCTTAGAGATAACATTTCATACAATATCATCCCCAACTTAGATCATATTTCCCAAAATCTGTGTCTCCTGGGAGTGACTATGTATGTATATGGAGTGACTGTACCATCACCAAAGGGAGATATAGCTATTTACTCCTTATATAAGAAACCAAATGTTTTTGTATCCGCTGAAGAATGGACTAACTTATTCTCCCACTCACCAGGCGTGTATGCCACCATGATCGGTGGAGACTTTAATTCACACTCGACCATGCGGGGCTGTGGCAGAAATGGTCCCGTGGGTTTTGAGATTCTCGAAGCTCTTGCTAACTCTCACCTACATCTTCTCAATGACGGCTCTGTCACGAGACTCAGTCGTCCTGGCGAGCTCCCTTCTGTAGTTGACCTCACCTTAACATCTTCCAATATTGCCATGCAATCTGAGTGGAAAGTACTTCCGGATCGCATGGGCAGCGATCACAATCCTATTAGCATTACCCTCAATTCACCTCCGGAAAGATGCTCCTTCTTCTCTCATAAAATCAAAACGTCAAAAATTGATTGGATGGCTTTCGACGAATACCTCCTCTCGAAATCGGAAAAAATTAAAGACTTCCCCGATGACATGGACGCCCCTCAAAAATATGAAAAAATTATCTCCACTATTATGGACACAGTTCAAGGTTCATCACCTCCCTCGAATCCTCGCCCCTCCCAATCCTCTCCTAAAAACTCAAATAAAAAGATGACACCACCAGCTCCCTGGTGGAATGAAAAATGCTCCAGAGCTGTAGCACTTCGAAGGAAAGCCACATCCACCTTCAGAAAATTCCCAGGATATCCAAACTATGTTGCCCTGAAAAAACAAGTTGCCGCGACCAAACTAATCCTTAGAAGTGAAAAACTAAAAGGATGGAGACTTTTCTGTTCGTCCTTGGACAGATCTACTCCACTAGCTAAGGTCTGGCAAAGAATTAAAAGTTTCAAAAATAAAAACTCCTATAACCCAAATTTAACCTCCCCCCAAGATATCGCAACTGCCACGAGAATGAGAGATTTCATTAGTGATTTCTGTCCTGATCTCCCACAAGACTACTCCCCACCCCCTGCTCCCCTACTCCTATTTCAACCCAATGAATTTCTTGAAAAAGAATTCTCCCAAAACGAATTCGATCACGCTCTTCTATCCTGTAAAAAAAACATCTTCCCCAGGTTTAGATAGAATAGACTATTCATTAATAAACAAACTCCCTGTAGCTTACAAAGAATCAATTCTTAATGTTTTCAACGAATTGCTTTCTAAAGGACAATTTCCTGATTCGTGGCGCCAATTCCTTGTTTTTCTCCTTCCAAAAAATATCCCAAACAAATTCAGACCTATTGCTCTTGCTTCATGTTTTCTTAAACTGCGAGAAAATAGTTTCAAATAGACTCACGTGGTGGTTGGAAACTCAAAATCTCCTTCCTACCTATCAATATGGTTTCCGTAAACTAAAAGCTTGTGCTGACAACCTAGCTATTCTCACAACCGAAATCTTCACAGGTTTCGCAAAATGACAATTTACCCCCACAATCTTCCTAGAGATCAAAGGGGCTTTTGATAATGTTGACCCCAACTCCCTTTATGAAGACCTAGCCAGATTAGGAATTCCTCAAAAAATTGCTAACTTCATTTACTTTCTCCTAGCATATAGACAATCTTATTTCGTAATACAAGGAAATATTGAGGGTCCTTTCCCAATGAATAAAGGAACGGGACAAGGCTCTGTCCTTAGCCCCATTCTTTTTAATATCTACCTCCAATCTACCGAATTTAGACGACCTTGGCGCTGAAATTGTCGCATTTGCTGATGATTTAGCAATCTTTCATCGTAGTTCCAACCTCCCCACCTCATTAAACAAAATTGAAGAAGCCGTCTCACGAGTCTCCAACCACGTACAATCTAAAAACCTAGAGATATCCCCCGAAAAATGCCGCTTAATAATTTTTTCCACAAAAATATTCAAACCAGAAGACTTCCACATCTCCATTACTAACTAACTATTTACTCCGTTACCGCCGAAAGATTAGCTAGATTTTTGGGTGTCGAACTCGATTATAAACTAACTTTCAAGAACCATCTGCATAACTTATTCGTAAAAAATAATAGAATCATTTCAATGATTAAATCTCTTCGCTCTACCTGGTTTGGAGCTGACCCAAGAGTTCTCATTTCCTTTTATCGAGGCCTTATGAGGAGCTCTATTGAATACGGTAGTCATATTCTTCGATCTAGCAACACCTCTGACTTTAACAAAATTGAAAAACTCCAATATAAAGCCCTCCGTCTTGCATTGGATTTTCGCAACTCAACCCCAATAAATGTAATGCTGGCAGAAACCTGTGAACCTCTCCTAAAAATACGCATATCTCAACTGTCTGATAGATTTATAATCAGGACTTTTTCCCTTTCAGAACACATTCTCCTTGATAAACTGTACACCCTTCAATATATTCTCCAAAGAAAAACCAGTAATATCCACAATATTAAATCAGACTTCCCAATATATCGCTCCTTCATAAAATTACAAATTCACAAAACCAAAATCAACTCGAATCCTCTGCCTATCCCTTATAACTACTCATTTGAACTCATAAACCACAAACCTACTATAAATATTGAAATGGGCATAGCAGGTAAATGAGCGGATTGCCCTGAAGTGAAACTCCAAGAACTCATAACTGAACAAAATCTACAGGATCATATTCAAATATACACCGATGGTTCGAAGACAAATGTGGGGGATTATGTGGGCTACGCTGTCTTCATTCCCTCCCTTGACTTCGAAGTTCTTCATAAAATCTCCTCATTCGCATCCATTTTCACAGCTGAGGGTTTGGCAATTCTCACTGCCCTCCGCTCTATCTCACATCTCAACCACCCCAAATTTCTAATCCTCTCTGATTCACTAAGTGTACTACTTTCCCTTTCACATTTCTCTCCTAAAAATACCAAATCCTATTTAACTTACGAAATCTTAGACAAGTGGCATGACCTCAAGGTTCAAGGTATTGAGGTTATTTTCGCTTGGATCCCTTCCCACAAAAACATCCACAGTAACGAAGAAGTTGACACACGAGCTAAAGAGGCGATCTCCTCTGGAGCCCTCCAAGATGCCTCCCTTCCTTTTTCAGATTTCAAAAAAATCATAAACAATCAAATGAAATTAGCCACATCTCGTATCCTCAGAAAACGAGGCAATAACAAAGGTAATCATTACTTCAAACATTTCTACAGAGGTTGGCACCGTCCATGGTATCAAGACCTAAAAATCGACCGTCCCCAAATCACCACAATCTCTAGAATGAGATCTAACCACTTCAATCTCAACGAAAGCCTTGCCAGGAAAAAAATAATCAATTCCCCTCTTTGTAAATGTAACAAATCCCAAACTCTCACCCACATTTTTTGGCTCTGTCCATTATACCAAAAGGAACGAGTCACTCTCATCAAAGCTCTCAAAAAACTTAAATTAAAAAAATACAATATAAACGAATTAATCTCCTCCCCTGATGCAAAAATTGTCTACATTCTATACAATTTTATAAAAAAAAACGGTCTTCGAATTTAGCTCTCGCTTTTCCCCCTTTAAACCTCAGTCAAATTATCTACCTATGTTCCTTTCCATTTCTACCTTACCGACATACCCTCCCCCTTGTTTTTGCAACGTCCCCTAGTGGGATAACGGCCAAATAGCCAAAGCAGGTAGAGCCATAAAAAAAAGAAGAAGAAGAGTATCGACACCATAGTTGTCATACTTGAATTGACAGGAAAACAATATCTCCTGCCACAAGATGAACACCGACCAAAAGATGGACGGTTTCGACTTTTTTCGAATACCGTCCCACCTTCGTACAAGATACCACAGGGACTGTAGGGGAATAAAATTCCGAGAATTACGTGTCCCCCACTTTACTTGCGCTGAGAGGGGAAAATATTTTGATTTGATATTATTCGTACAAGATCTAGTATCTTCCACGATTTCCATTTTTATGATCATTTGAGTACGATTCAAAATAACAATTTAGAAATTCGAAATAAATCAGTTTGTTAATAGCGGCCTGCGAGGCAAAATTGAGATTTTCATTGGAATTTCGGTTTTCATAAAAATTGGGTGGAATATTGTTTTGTTTCGTCTATCTAGCCATCCAAAAAATGGACGTAAAACACATGGTGGAATTCCGCATTAAAAAAATTGATATTTTCCCAAGTTTTATGACCGATGCGTTAATTTTTTTTACTTAACTGTAACGAGTGCCCATTCGTTTTGAAATTCAATTGATGTGCAATTAAGTCCTAGATAACAGATGGATGTATTTCCAGTAATTTCTCCAATATCTGAACTCCATTCCCACTCAATTCTAGCCCCTTTGTCGAGTATCTGATCAGAAAGTGAGGATATCACTTGCCACGGATTCAGGCCTAGTATCTTGTACGAAAGTATCTTGTACAGAGACTGAACTGTATTCTATAAATGAGATGCGAATTGTCATGCTCATCAAGTCGTCTATCTATTGGGTGTTTTTATACTGCATCCCACTTTTTCGTCATTCTATAATTTATTCCTTCATTGTTTCCACTGTAAATTATTTTTTCTTAATACTTTCCATATTTCATTAGGTATAGAACCCATTGTTGACTTATTTAGGTCATTTATCTATTTTTGATCTCTTAACGAACCCGAAATTTTTCTTAACCGTCTATCTGTAGTCTGCTTAGGCTCTACTATTTATGTATAAAAAATGAAATTTCTTCACTATACGAGATCTTCTGCTTTGATTAATCGGAGTTCCCATAATTGAACCAATTGAATAAAATGTTTTAATGAAGATTTGAAAAAAAATTGAAAAGATAATGGTTGATCGTGAATTTTTTGAATTAATAATATATTCAGAATGACTTTTTATTGCTGTAGTCCTGATACCTTCCGGTAACCTTGGTAGGAGATAAGGAAAGGCGCAGGGTAGGCGAAGGATGACCCAGTGCTGGCCAACATCGGAGCATCCTCGGTCAATCTTGGCCCATTCCACATCTCCTATCAGAGAGGATTTTCGCATAATTTATAATATCATTATTCCAATAATAGCTTCCCTGGTACAAAAGAGCCATTCCATGGAAAACCGTAGTATTACCCTGTGCATCCCTTTAGATTGCTCTGAAACTTCGTTAGAAGTATATGAGGTATTCCACACCAAATGAGAACCGTTGACTCTCTCTTGGATATTGATGGGAATTTTTTCTGTGATTGGGGGGGGGGGGGTTGAAAAACTATGGCTCAAATTTTTTCAGATTTTTTCGGCAGCCCAGTTTGGAGATGTTTTTTTTTCTCTTTTTTCCGTTTTTTTTTCAATAACTCGAGTTCTATCCATCCGATTTTGATTTATTAAGCGTCAAAATTTTTCATTTTTTACTGCCTACAAGAATATTCCTAGTAAAAATTGTTTTGCGATCTTCAAATCCTTATAATAACAAATTTTCGAGGAAAAAAAGTTGAGAAAGTTGAATTTTGCAAATTATGTCACTTTTGATTTGTTTAATTTTTTTCAGTAATTCTTATAATCAAAACAAGTATTTTGAGCCTACATACAAGTTGAGGGTCATCGTGGATCTATTTTATTTTCAATTTTTTCTTTTCGAAATTTCGCAAATTTGGTCAAAACACCCGAAAATGGCGTTGATTGACTTTCATAAGAGACAGTATGAAGTGAATTTGACTGTATAGCTATACATTATATATTTTTTCGATACATAATCAAAGTCGTTTTAGAGTGTTTTGACCAAATTTGCGGAATTTCGAAAAGAAAAAATTGAAAATAAAATAGATCCAAGAGGATCCCCAACTTGTATAACGGCTTAAATTACTTGTAAATACTCTTATAAGAATTACTAAAAAAAATGAAACAAATCAAGGGACATAATTTGCAAAATTCAACTTTTTCAACTTTTTTTTCGAAAATTCGTTACTGTGAGCATCTAAAGATAAAAGAAATTTGTTACTAAAAATATTCTTATAGGCAGTAAGAAATGAAAAATTTTAACGCTTAATAAATCAAAATCGGATCATTAGAACTCGAATTATTGAAAAAAATTGAAAAAACAAGAAAAAAATCATCTCCAAACTGGGCTGCCGAAAAAATCTGAAAAAATTTGAGAGATAGTTTTTCACCCCCCCCCCCCCCCCCCAATCGTAGAAAAAATCGCCATCAATTTCCAAGAGGGTGAGAGTCAACGGTTGGCTCATTTGGCGTGGAATACCTCATATACTGGTAAAAGAATTTTTTTTAGATTTTTCGAAGCTATCATAAAACCTGTAGGCCATATTCGTTTTGTGACCTTCTTTTTCAATATTATTTTTTTCAATGTTATTCAGAAAATCAAAGTAAACAAAATAATTTAAAAAAAAACAAAAATGAAGCGATGCATTACTTTTTCCCAATTTGAGAACCAATTTTTACGTTTCCGTTTCTCTCGTTGGCTGTAATAATTATCCCAGTCTGAAAATTTCGTAGAACATGGAAAAATGTATGAATATTAAAGTAAAAGACCACTAAACAATTGAAACATTAGCCTGTGTAAATGGTACACGATTTTTTCAGAAAATTGTCATTTTAGCGCTCGTAGAGGGGTCAAATTTTTTAAAATATTTTCTTTCTGAAAGCTGAGCCTTTTTTACGTATGCTTGAATTTTTGCAGATTTTTCGTAGTGATCTGTGATAATTTGAAAAAATAATATTGAAAAAGAAGCTCTAAAATCGAATATGGCCTTGTTCTATGCTACCTTGAAAAATCTAAAAAAAATTCAGGACTACTTTTTTAACTTTTATAGGAGAGGGTGGGGTAAAATGAACACTTTTGACCTTTTTTGAAATGTTCGTGACGTGTTGAATTGTTCATGAAATGGAATAATTTTATTTTTCAATAGAAAGAACAATGATTCCTCTTTGCGATGAGCGTACATTGATCTCAATTGATAAATCTGTTTCTGAGTTATGAATATTTTAAAAAAGGTCCAAAGTGTCCATTTTACCCCATCCTCCCCTATGCTTCTGACGAAGAGTAATCTAAAATGTATGCATGGAGGAAAGTACCATTTTTCATGAAATGGCTCAAAAGTATTTTGATGGCTTCACGAATGACGCTTAGTATTTATTGAATCTATCAACTACAGCTGTGTTCTATGTACATTCCACTGAAATCTTTCTCTGTCAAGTAGAATTTGTTATTTTTGACCCAAAAAAAATAAAAGTCTAAGAATATAATTTATCGAAAGCCCATTTACAGGATCTGTCCCACTTGAATATATCCAATTTAAAATGCACACTTCTCTCGATAACCGTTACCCCAAAATTATATAAAAATATGCATGCGAAACATCGAAGGCAATTTCCAATCCCAATTACGCAAACGTCATTTCACTTTCACCCAGAAATCTCGAGATTTCATGAATCACCAATTCATTTTAATGAACAATCATCTCCAATGCTATCCCCCATTATTTCTATTACTTTTTGGTTTTACTAGCCCATGCAATAGTCAACAATTCTTTACTTCCACGAAGCAATCAAGCGTGGAATCACGCAGCAACAGGGAAACTACGAATTTCTTAGTATTTTTCTTCGAACCCAACAATTTTATGGTTTACCCCAAACGTAATGAATAGGTACATGAAATAGAGAAAAGTTGGTAAAAAAAGACAAATTAAAATCACAATAGAAAATAGTACTTGCCAAATTCAGCAGAGAATGCACCAATTACACAGAATGACACAATGACAAATTCTCGGAGCATGTTTTAACGTTGCACACTCACACTCACTGATATTATTTTGTCCTACACCCAATCGGTCCACCGGGTCTTTCAATCCGGTGCAGTTACTTAGGCACAACACAATTCACATACACAACATACAAACATCAAACAACCTCGCTCGTAGCCCGGTGCTCGCGCTTTCACTCTCGGCAATGTATCTGAGATCGCTCCTTTAATCCCGGCCATTTTTTCGTTGGTGAATTATATAATTTTTAGTTTTTATTTCGGAAGGGGGTTCTTAAAGGCGGTGGAGTGTGGCTTCTTCTTGGAGGGGGTAGGTGGGATTGGAGATATTGGTCCGACTTTTGGAGGCAGAGACATAGGTGTCAGGTTTTTCTTTGTCTTGGGATTTAGTGGAGTGCATTCGAGTTGAGGAATTTTGTTTCTATTTTTTATTTTTCATTCGTACTGGCCTTTTTTTAACAGCCTCAGGAATTTTCATTTGAAATGAAGGAAAAATGTGATGGGTAAAATAAATTTTCCCCTTTGTAACGTAGTTTTTCGAAGTCAAGTTGTAAAATTTGTAAGTTGTCAGTAAAAAAATACAAGACGCATCTCACCGCATTTTCAATGAATTTTCACGATACACCGCTCAGTAATTTTGACTGCATTTTCCTTTCAATTTTTTTTATTTTCCTCGCTGTGGTTGCTAAATTGTGATTGAAAAAGTTAGGACTTGGATGAATATTCGCGAAAATAAAACAGTGCCCCGAACCCAGATTTCGAATGTCCAAAGTTGACGATAAAAAAAAAATGTCCAAAACCGACCCACCCCAGTTGTCGAATAACGTGGGCGCAGTTTTCGAATAATGCGAATTAAAGGGGTTCGGGCGAAGAAAATTTAGAAAATTGTTTATGAAAAACGTATCCAGAGCAATTTTATTGTTATTTCAATAGTAAAAGCCTGATTGAAGACTAGTGAATGAGTTCTCTTTTCAACTGTTTCCCCCTCGCCCCTTTCTGGAAGAGGAAAGGGGCCGAAGGGGAAACATTTGGAGCAACGTAGTGGCGAAGAGGCTTTTTCTCACAACGTTGGTACTCTTCTTTTTAGCTTGAGTCAGTTCTTTTTTTTCTGAGTTTTTCTTCTAAATCCTTTTCTTTTTTGATTGTATGAGCTCATTTAGTAACACCCTGTTGAATTTTCAACTCACGTTTATTCTGGACAGGTATGAAATCGGTTGTAAGGTTAGAAAGAATACATTCGCCAAGTCCTCGCACCTCGTATTCTATGAACCCAAATCTCGAATGCTCTATTTCTTATAGATTTTTATTTATTTTTCGTTTTGTTTCAATCTATATCGATTCATAAATTATCCCTCAGCTCATAGAAACTGATTAAAATCAATTGGTTGCTAACATTTTGTCTCGAGATCCTTATGAAGTGTGACGGAATCCAAATGCCTGGGGGCCTATTCTCGAAATATTTCCGTGCGCGAATCGACTCCGTTGACGGAACGCCTATATGATTTCTATACGCAATTCGTCTACGAAGCCACTTCCTTGCACAGAAACATTTCGAGAATAGGCCCCCTGTGCACTATATAAGGCTCGATAAACAGATCAGTCGATCGAGCACTCCCGATAAATGTAATTTTAGGAATTTATCGCACTCTGTGATATTCGTGCAGAAATAGCTGCACTTCGAGAGCAAAACAATGAAAATGGACTTCGTTGCTTTTGAATATTTATTTGTTCGAAATAATACCGCAGGGGTGCTCCAAATTCGGCTATTTGGGTCCCATTGGAAAACTGGTGTCACCACGGTATGTGTTTATTCTCAAACTGCACAGATGGACAGGTTCAGATTAGACTCTAAAAATAGAAGTCTCCAGAATCAAGCACCAACGATAAAACAAGTCATAAAAATTGAATTGAGAATCTGAATTGACCTTATCATGGAGCTCATAACTCTGCAGGCGGAGGATAATGAATTGAAAAGAATGTGATCATTCTCTAGTAATATAACGTACCGGGGAAATTAGCGAGAAACTTTTTTTGAATGTAAGGAAATGATGAACAAAAATTGAATTAGGATTTTTCACCTGATTTTCCCTATACCATAGCTATTCCCAGCTCAAACTTCATGTTTTCACCCAACCCATCCCTTAAAGGTGCATATGAGTAAAAGCCCGAGGGCTGAAACCATGTAAAATAGCTGTAAGTTAACAATGTACACTCCGCTGCCTTGTTGTATCATTGATGTTAATAAAAATCTTTGAAAGTTAATGAACAAAAATAAAAATAGATGAACAAAAATTATTGTCTGATATTTTCTCCTCCAATCACTGGTTGGAGAGATGAGTAACACGGTTTGAATTCACAAAGCCAATTAGTAAGGATTTCGAGGTTCTTTATGTTGTTGTTCGAACATTGGAGGCATTTCGTCAGAGCCAAACTTCGGACTATGCACCATCATTTTTTTACCAGCATTTAACAAAGCACTGTCAGATTTTTGCAGATCTGTTTTCTAGCTGTAGTATCCATTGTCCATGAGATTTTATGCGTAGATTTCCTGTTTTCTGGATTGCAGTTCCTAAAATCTCAGTTATTTCTGCGAAAAAAAATCGCAGTTCTAATTATCATTAACGATTTACTTGTTAATTACCCTAACATGTAAACTATGAGAGATCGAAAAAAAAAATTTTGTCACGAAAAGTCCGCAATCTAAATATGAATATTTCCTGTTTGTTATGAATTCATAAGTAGGGGATAGCATAAATTGTCATGCCCCGCAATACATTGCGTTGTAGCCTCCTCGTGCCGTGTGGTTACACGTGAGGGTCCTTTCAGCCATATCTTAGAAGTCGAAGGAGATACAGAAAATGTACCAATAACAAAAATTATGTTTCAAGTAATTTTTTTTCGACTAATTTATTTGTCTGGTGTATACCCTCGGGTTTTTACATTTTTTGTTCCCCAAACCCCTTAAAGCTAGAGTATCAATACCGCACCATATGGGCTACATTGAGTTTTACATTGTTTTAACACTATTATTATTAAGATTAGTATTATTATTATTAATTTCTTAATTTTTTCTTCTCGTATATCCTTTCGGGTCTTTATGATTTGTTCCCTTCCCACCCCCCAACCCCCTGTACCGCATTCGCCGAAGGACAAGGGAAAACCTCATTTGAGGGAAAAACCTGCCCAGGTATAGTCGTTTCTTGCGAGACTCCCGCTCGACAATGAAACCTTGAGATTTAGAGTGTCACAAATTTTGGCCCCCCCAGCCGGGAATCGAACCCAGGTCTCCCGCATGCCAATCCCACACTCTAACCACACAGCTACCGCCGTCGGTTATTATTATTATTATTATTATTATTACCGGTGTACATTATTCAGTCATTCCTATACTTGAGTAATCACATTTACATTCACATTTGGACTGTAGGACTACTCAGATATATAGAAATAACACCGGATCGCCTCCATATCCGTGTCCTAAAGTGGGGCAAGCTTAAACAAACAAAAAGCTTAAAGTAAAATAGGAAATGAAAAAGATAATAAAAAGATATATAGGAAACAAATGAAAACCCAAGAGATGAAGGAAGTTGCCCTAGCCTACTGCCTTTTTTCGCTGAGATCCAGAGACTTGAGATGTAAGGGACATTATAAGAAGTTCTTCGCCATAACAACGGCATTATCATCAAAGAAAAAGAAAAACCGATGATTAGCGTAGTTATGTTTCAAGTAATTCTCAATATTTGTTGATAAGAGATTTTTTCTAAACTCCAATTATTCAAATTCAACTGTGAATTTTTTGGAAAAATAATCGACTTTTCCGGAATCAGCAACCCAAGAAACACAGAAGCCACACATGAAATTTTATGGGTACCTACTGAAACTGAACAGGGTCACTGGGATCATACTGAGCTAATTTCGAACAAATAGTTTCTTGACTTTTTTCCAGAAATTCATGTGTATTTCATCCCTCCCTGTATACTGATAACTGCAATCATTTTCTTATTCCAATCGATTTTTAATTGACATTACGCATGATTTGTTCTGACGTTTTGATGGAAAACGATGTGGTTACGTGGGTTATTTCACACTTGTTATGAGCCGTGATTATGAAGCGGTAATAGGATACGTAATGCTGTGTATTATGCGGAGATACAGAGAGATTGTCTGCTTCGAGCGCAGATTACTCCATTCTATGTATTTCTCTTTTTCATTTGTCTCCTTTTCCTTCTTTCCCTGGTTTTCTACTCTTCATTTAAGAAAATTGGAGATTATCCTCAATGAAAGTTCGTCAATGAGAAATCGTGAATGATAATCACAAATGACAAAACTTCATTCAGAGATTCGTTTAACATTATGCAACTCTAATAGGAAATTCTTACTTTCGGATAGTCATCAACATGTTTTCTTCAGATACTAAGTGATTATTTTTTTAAATTTGAACTCACAGGAAAAATACCGGAGTTCATGTTTGTTAATCACATGATGAGTACCATCGAGTGAAGATTTATAATCTTACACTAAAATGAATCAACAGATTGTAAATAAGAGTTCCAAATCAAATAAAGGATTTTTTCTAATCACTCATATTTGTTGTTTTAATGTAATTTTTTATTTGGAGTGAGTGTTTTTCCAGTTAATTAACTCTAGTCTAGTTATCAAACGCGACCCTGCAACTCTGATCACCTCCGCGGGGATTCCCCGCTGTGTTATTTAGACTCTAGTGTTACCGACTGCACTCTACACTAGGGATGTGAAATGACCGTGATTTTTCAATTCGGTCAGGTCAGGCAAAATTGACCATTTTCTGACCATTTTCTGACACCGAGATAATTCCCCATGCAAAATGATCGTCATGAACAACCAGCGTCAAAAATTTGAGGAAATAACCAAAATTCCTCTATATAGATGCAAATTGACGGTCATTTTATTTTTGATAATTTTTTCGGTCAGATTTTTGGTTATTTTATTTCATTAGTTAGGAATTGAATCGCATTTCATAATTTAAAATTAATGTTTATTGGAACGAATTACAACACAATCATAAATTCGATACTCGAGATCACTCATGATAAACTCATGAACTTAATAAACGTCAACAAAATTAATAAAATATAGATCTCTGTATATATTATGTTTTTGATCAAAAACTTCATATTAAATTAGGAGGATGCTGGATGAGGCTCGCCTTCAGTCCTTCTCTCCTTAATTCGCATAATTGCCACCGGGTCTCTCATCTAGTTCGCTCAGCTCTTCACCTGAATTGCTTGCTGAACGAATTTAGTTATCTAGTGTCGCATAGACCCCTAGTGGCGACGTAGGGTCTCTATGAACGCCAGTAATCTTGCCGACACCGAGTAACCGAATAAAAATTTCTGTGTCATCTATATAGATGAGAATTGACCGTCAGAATTGAATTGGTCATTTTTTGAATTCCTGACCGAATCGTCAGATTTATGGACATGGTAATTACCCGTCATGACCGCGGTAATTGACCGTCATTTGACCGGTCATTTTTGTCACTCACACCCCTACTCTACACTGTCCGGGCGTGTTCAGCGAGGTTCCGACAACGTCGCGTGAGGAACAATTATATTTAACATGTGAAAAAATAATTCACCTGTTCGAAACAATTTGTTTTCTTTAGGAATTTCGGGAAATATATTGTTTTAAAAACTACTATAATTCTTTAGACACTTCAATTGAGAAAGTCAAATTTTTTTTAATGTTTTCGGTTAGCTAGTCAATTGTAAACGAAGAAAAAAGACGCGCGGCGGAGTTCTCCTCATATCGTGACCAATCTAGAACTCCCTAAATTCATAAAATAAGCGGAAAATAATAAACGAGTGCTTTTGAATACTAAAATTAAAAATAATTAATTATTAAGGGTAGAGGAAGAAGGGGAGGGTTTTTAATTAGTTATTATTATTATTTCAAAAGTGTTTTGAAATAATAATTGTATAAATACACATTGAGAAAAAAATGCGAGGTTAAATTTTTAATTTGATTCAAATAATAATCCTTTTGTGGAATAGTTCTGTTCCAGAAAATTGAATATTGGAAAATTCATGGAATTATCCAATTATTGTCATGTGTCGAGATTTCCTTATTATTAGACACTTTCAACACTAATAATTCCTTGAAACCCAGTTTTAATGACGTTTTCATTCATTTGAATCGAAAATGAGAGCAACTTAATCGTTAAACCATGAACTAAAAAGAATGCCGGAAATTAGAAATCTAATTAATAGTACCATTTTCTCAATCATTGAGGTATTCCATGTCAAATCAGTCAAATCTTGATCCTCATCCTGTCAGAAGTGAATGTGGATTTTTTACAGGGCTAAGAGGCTTGAAAAACGATCTCCTGATGTTCTCGAAATTTTTCTACCGCCCACTGCGGCTGAAAATTTCCCTACACCTTCTGGATTTGTCCCATATTTGATGCTGCACACAATTTCATTGACTGTAAAGGTAAAACCATAAATTTGTCAACAACCTGATAAGAATGATTGCACTCGAACCCAGGTAAGACAAAAGCGAGTGCAATGTTCATTGGCTCACCAGTGAAAGTATTCTCCACTGACGGCAACTAGCATCTGCATTTCTTCGTACGACTTGACTTACTACGTACCGAGCTTTCCCACTTACAATATCTAGTAATTTTTCGTAGAGAAAATCCAACACTCAACCGGTGCAACAAAATGTTTCTCTCCATTGGATTAATCGTCACTCATTTCGTGACATTCAGTGTTTCCCAGACACCTCGTAAATATTTTGAACCCTGTTACCATAAAAACAAAGATTTTTGTATCATAAATACTTTTTATATTCTCCAGCTGAATATGTTAAACAGTGCTCCAGAAGTGATCCGCAATTGAAATCATGTTTAATCGATGCTCTTCATCATTTGAGACCTTATCTCAAGGATGGAATACCGGAAATTGAATTACCATCGGTGGAACCGTTTAAGGTAAGTTTTGGCTATTCATCAGAAAATATTTTTTGTCAGATATTTCTTTAGTCACCAAAAAAAAACTCGAAATCTTTGTTGACACAAGGTCTTTCGAAAAGTATTTGCTAAATAGTCTGAATGGAATTTTTTAATGCACCTTCCCCCAACTGTGTTTATTGTAATATTGCAATCGTTCGATATTTATTTATTTTAGTTTTGCTTGAAAATTATGTAGAATTATCTGCAACGTAAAAATTCAAAGTTTGGCGACAATGTTCGAATGTACCGGTATCCGCTGCCCTCCTTTTAAAGGTCAATTTTTTCTAAGTTAAATAATTAAACAACTGAAACAATGTTTATAAATCTGCAATTTTTTTAGATAGTAAATATCGATTTCGACGAACTCGTAATTCGAAAGATAATTTTGGACCGATCGGTACATTAGTTATGAAGGTAGAGCGATTTGTTTTCCGATAGTTTTCCACCAATATCTCAAAAAATATTCAACCGATTTTAATCATTATTTTTTCTAAATATTCGTTTCAGAGTTCTCTATCGCAATGAATCAAAATGTATTATAAATGTATTGTATAATTCGAAATCTTTCCATCTCTCTGTTTTGCACTTAAAAACTTTATACACACTCCAACTTTTGAAAAGATTGCGATATTAACTTTATATTTGGCTTCAGCCTTCTCTTATCATTCCAATGATTTGTATTGAAGATTGATTAAATCAAATGGTTTGTCTCGGAGGAATCATACCTTTATAGATGGCCCATTCCGCCAAAGATCGTACGAGTCTCTGAATTTTCGCCAATTTTTTGTTGCTGTTCTTGATACTTACGTACAGAAAAGAAGATTTATCGGCTAGTAGAGATCTCGTGCCTTAGAGGCGCTCCGCGTGATTAAACATTTTAAACTTGAAATACTATCCTCTTATTTAACGTGTTGAAAAATGATTAGAAAAAAATTAAAAATATAATGTGTTTTCGAAAATTTTTGTGATCGAAGTTTTTCAAAAATGGTAGTCATTTTGGTCCTCCCCGGGCAGAAAAATTTCTGTCTTTGGAAGATCTTCCAAGAATCTTCGGCAGAAATCTTCAAAAGATTATCTCAAAGAGCTTTCTGGTGACCCCAATAGATTCTGCGGAAGAGAAAATCTTCCAGAGACAATGCTGAAAGATCTTCGGAAGACACCTGTTTTCTACAAAATCTTCCTGAAAGAATGTTGGAAGACCGTCGGAAGATGACTTTTTTTCTAGAAAATCTTCCGGAGAAAATGTTGAAAGATCTTCGGAAAAAACTGTTTTTTTCTGGGAAATTTTCCAGAATAAAAGTTGGCAGATCTTCGGAAGACGACTTTTTTATGTCTTTAAAAAATTGTTCAGTAGTTTTTTCTCTGTTAAAAATTTACAAGATGTAGAAGGATGTTCCCAAAGGCAACGAGTTGAATAGGAGGAGGATTCATTCTTGTGTGTAAACATTCGCAAATGAAATTATTCCGGCGATTACCTGAAAATCAGGGTAGTAGTCTCAACCTCTACGTTTGCATCTTGTCTCTCTCTTTTGGACCTTCTCTATCGATTCACATCTATCTTCATATACTGACGGTTCTTTACCAGTAGGATTCAAGTTGGGTCATCAATCTTGGATTCAGATGGATCTGGGTTATGGTTCATTTAACGCAAAGAAAATGAAGTTGAATTCTAAACTTGACATCTTGAAGTCCCGAGGATCAAAATTTTCCAGTTTGAAAATTTTTCACCTTCAAAATTCCCCAGCATTAAAATTTTCCAGCTTCAAAGTTTTCCACCTTCGAAATTCTTCAGCTCCATAGTTTTTCAGATTCCGAATTTACCCACTTCAAAATCCATTCACTTGAAACCCACCCACTCCAAAATTTCCCCCCTTCAACATGATCCACTGTAAAATTTCCCGCTTCAAAATCCACCGTTTCAAAACTCCCACTTCAAACCCCCACTTCGAAATTTCACACTTCAAAACCACCCGCTTCAAAATTCCACACTTCAACTTCTCCACTTCAAACTGTCGTGTTTCAAACTTCCCCACTTCAAAATTCTCAACTTCAAAATCACACGCTTCAAACATTCCCACTTCAAACCCCCGCCTGAAGATTTCCCACTTCGACCGTTCCCACTTCAGCTGTTCTCACTTCAAACATTTCCACTTTAAAATTTCGAAGTGGGGAATTTTTAAGTAGGAAATTTTGAAATGGGAAATTTTGAAGTAGAAAATGTTAAATAGGCGTATGTTGAAGTGGGTGGATTTTGAAGTGAGTGGATTTTGAAGTGGGTAAATTCCGAATCTGAAAAACTATGGAGCTGGGGAATTTTGAAGGTGAAAAATTTTCAAGCTCGAAAATTTTAATGCTGGGGATTTCAAGATGTCAGGTTTAGAATCCAACTTCATTTTCCTTGCGTTGAATGAACCATACCATGTGAATCCAAGACTGATGGCCCAATTTGAATTCCACTGGTAAAGAACCGTCAGTATATGTGTAAAAAGAGATGTGGTTAATAATAAAGGGTCAAGACCGAGACACAAGATCCAAACGTAGAGGTTGAGACTACCACCGTGATCTTCAATTAATCACCAGAATAATTCCATTTGCGAATGCTTACATACAAGAATGAATCCTCCTCCTATAGATTCAACTCGTTGCCTTTGGGAACATCCTTCTACAACTTGTCAATTTTTGACTGAGAAAAAAATTACTGGACAATCTTCTGAAGACATAAAAGTGGGCAAATCTTCTTCCGAAGATCTGCCAGCTTTTATTATGGAAAATTTCCTCGAAAAAAAAGTTGCCTTCCGAAGATTGTCCAACATTTTTTCAGGAAGATTTGATAGAAAATAAAAGTTGTCTTCCGAAGACCTTTCAGCATTGTCTCTAGAAGATTTTCTCTTCCGAAGAATCTTTTGGGGTCACCAGAAAGCTTTTTGAGATAATCTTTTCAATATTTCTTCCGAAGATTCTTGGAAGATCTTCAAAGACAGAAATTTTTCTACCCGGGGTCCATTTCAACTTCATGGTAAAAATCGAAAAAATTAAAGTTCGAAAGTTGATTGAGCCTGTTCCCAAATCGATCGAGTTCAATTAAAGTTAAAATATTCATTTCGATGTCTTCGATCCCAATCACTCTTAAGATGTTTACCCGTTCGTATGAAGTTCCCAAAATGTTGGAATTTTGTTGCCAATTGTTGTGAGCGATTTTCTTATAAATATCTGAATAACTACTGACTCTGATTTTATATATTGATAATGTCAATACGAATACTAGAGGCGAAACCATTCAGAAGCCCGCAATCCATGTACTGATGACGAAAACAGTACTAATGCACCGCCAAGAAAAACATTTACAGTCGCACGGTTGCGTTCGTCTTTTAATTGTTCGGCTATCGTCGTGGATAACTTGAACAGGAAACATAGAAAGACTTTTTAGAAATATCCTCAGCTACAAAAAACATCTTTCGACATCTCTCTACGTAACGACTTATGAACCAACTTACGGAGAAAAATTTTCTGGAAAAATTATTTTGGAACATTAGAAAAATCGTCATGCTATACCAAAAAAATTATTGTGCGACACTATAAAAATTACTGTGCATCACCGAAAAAATTGTTAAGGGCACCATCGAAATTTGTTTTATGTTGGACGACAGTTTTTCAAAGTGTGCAGATTACACGACGTTTATGATAGTTAGTACATGTATTTTTCTAGAAAATTTTTCTTCGTGTATCATATTAGTCAATAAAGTAAATTTTTTAGTTAGGAAAATCGATTTTAAATATTTTTATCAAGAGATATTTTTCCTTAATTTTCGGATCATAATTTTTTGTTTCGATAACTAGACTAATCCGATGTTTTGAAATCTCTTATTCCTTCAATTCATTAAACAGATGGATGAGCTGACATTGTCCCTAACAGGTGGCATAAACGGTTATCGAGTGCAATTGCGAGAGCTTTTTGTTAAAGGCGCCAGTAACTTCACAGTCATGGACATAAAGCTTGGTTCACCGTTTGAAGCGATTGTTACAATGCCAGTGCTGGCATTGAATGCCAATTACCAGAGGTGAGTCACCCATGAAACTGAATGGATGAAATTGGTCACGATATATATGTTCGAGAACTTCAAGAATAATTAAAGATATACATATAGAAACAAAAAAGTGAAAATAATATCGAGAGACATTTTTTATAAAAAATTTCCAGATCCATAGAACATTCTTCGATTGTTTTTCTCTAGAACTAAGGTAGATGATTCAGTGTCTGATCAGCCAAGTCCAGTAGCCTATTAATAAAAAAAAATAAAGTCCAGTAGCCTGAATCAAACATGAATAACAATAAGAGAGGTTAATCAAACTGCAAGAAAATGAAAAGAAAAATACGATGTTGAAAAAATATGGTCTTGGAGACTATTCCTGATCACCGCTTCTCCTTACGCATGAGTTTCTGATCATGAGTAGGCTGGAATTCAGGATTTGATTAAAATCTTCGGTTTGATATTTTAGGCTCCTAGAGAATTTCCACATTTCATTTTTTTTGCAATCGCATATTCATTCCAAGAAAATCAACACCTCATTTCCAATCATTTTATTGCCTGCCCGTATATACTTTTTTCAATCATCTTGATCGCTGTAATCAACATGATGATCAAAGCGAGGAGAACATGACGTAAATGTTTACACTGATCAAACTTTGCAACAAGAATTCCGCAAAAATCGATTGACTATGCTAAAAAAAAGGCTAAGAATATGGTTTATTATCTTACTAGTTTCAGAGATATTTGCAATGTAAATTCGATAAATTTTTTGACCAATTCTCTGTTTTTTTGCATGAATGCTAGGCAATTCAGTGAATAATTCTGATCGTTTTAGTTCTGGGGTATTAATTATCCTTCCTGCAAGTAGCAACGGCACATTTCACGCCAGATTCGATTACGTTGAGGCCCTAGTCAGGGGCACGTTGTCCACATCCATCAAGGATGAGAAAACCTATCTCCATGTTGAGGAACTTGATGTGCAGCTACGCGTTAAGGACGTATTCATGCGCGTCAGGAAAGACTCCACTCGTAATCGCATAATTAGTGAGTAATAAATTCTTATTTCTCTTTTCATTTTCCGCAATTTCCGATTCCCCTGGGAAGTGGTGAAAGGAGAAAACCAGAAAAAAATAAGTAACCATTATATCCTGAATATCTCTGGAACGTTTAAGTACTCTGGAAATGTCCGGAGACGTTTTTCCTACTTTATAAAATTCTCCACAGAAAATTACTTTTTACATTTTTTTTCTCTAAGCTCAGGAGTTCCTGAGATATTTTCGAAAGTGGCTACGCAAGAAGTCCCATTGAATCACTAGATGATTTCTGTGACGCCGTATTTTAAATCAAATTCAATGATTCATTGAATTCAACATTGCCCCAACGTTCAATTTTGTCTTTTTTGCTGAATATTGGTTTCAAAATAATTTTTTTCAGCAACAGATTATGCAATCAATCTCATGATCGAACTCGGTCAAAAGGTGATTCCCGAATGTGTGTGTGTGTGTGTGTGTGCGCGCGCCCGGTTCCATTATCTGCCGAACGTTATCTAAATTTATTTTTTTGTTCGATTTTTATCTCGAAATTTCAACTTGATGCTCCGTTACTGAAGGACATCCGAAACATTTTGAAAGAGCGTTTTTAATTAATATTGAAGAGTGGTTTCAGTAGAGGAGATATGAATAATGTATAATTACCGTGGCAAATGGCGGCCCGTCAGTTGCTATCGTGGAAGTGGAAAGACGAAATAATAAATCCTTTGGCATACCGCAACAAGACGATTATACGAAAAAATTATTGTAATATTTTTAAGCATCACACTTGTACGATGAATTACTCATCACTTACGCCAATCTCTTCCATTGATAATTGTACTGGCGATCAGCTGTCACTTTTGAATTGAAAACATGGGAAAATCGCTCTTTCTTTGTTTGTTTGCGCCCCCGACAGCAGTGGCAGTTGATGGACAGTACAATTTTCAATAGAGTAGATTCATGTAAATGATAAATAGTGCATCGTAACATTGTGATACAAAAATTCTTAAAAATATTGCAAAATTTTGCAAAGAGCTTCTTTTCATATACTTGTCTGGTTGCGCTGTGCCAAAGGATTTATTATTTCGTCTTTCCTCCTCCCATAGAAACGACTGACAGGCCCCCTGGTAACAATCTAATGTGGTTTGGAGCTCCCCCGGTCTTTACAGGGCGACATTCGGTGTTCCGCACTGATAGAAAAAATCTCTGACACGTAGAGTACAAGTTCTTGGCTCAAGAAACTACATCATTCGCGCCGTTTTAACTGAATGAATTCTTCATGACTTTGGATCAAAGAAATAGGGGAACTTGGCATAAAGTATTAAATATTGGACGGAAAGAGCAGGAAGTTTCGCGTGCATCATAATGCTTTCCATATTAGATCAGACTCGCTGGCAAGAATCTCTTGGCGGAAAGTAATCTTGCTTACATTTAATATCAATCTGATGAAGTTTCTCTTGTGTGTAGAATTCGTACTTTTCACTATAGATAATTCTGTTTTTCATGATTTTCGATAGAGGTGATAGGGTTTCCAATCAAGTAAATCGGTCCTGAGGGCACACATCTTCCTCTCAGAATATACTTCAATTAGGTAAAACTAAGAATCTCTTGTATCAAGAGATTCATGGTCAAAACCCCATTCTCTTGTCTCAAGAAACCACTGCTGTCGTGTCAGAGATTTTTTCTATCAGTGCGGCGACGCTACGCATAAGCGTCTGAGCAACACGCTCACGAGCGTCCGGGCGAGTGCGCCCAAGTGCGCTCTGCGGCCGATATGAAGGAGCTCACGAATGAGGTTATTCTTGCATTTCTAATTCGTTAGAGAATATGTTGAATATTGACTAAAAACAATTAAATATTTCGGCATTTGTCACGCTAATTATACATTATTCATATCTCCTGTAATAAACTCATTCCTCAATATTAACCCTTACACCAAACTCCCGGTCTGCGGGACCGCTATCGAATCTTTTACAGTATATAACTATTGATAAATGTAAGAAAAAACTTTGAAACTTTCAGTAGCTTATTATTTCATCGGTTCTAATGGATACAATGCGTTTTTGATTTTTTTTCACCCCGATAAATCTCTGAAACCACCAATGTTTCGTCTAATTTATACGAAAAAACATGTTCATAACAAACTTTTATGTGCGAAGAAAAAAAATTTAATTAAAGATACTCATACGTCTTGCCTCTTCTGTTCAACCCTTCCCCGTTTGACCCTTCCATCGTTTAACTGGTCCTTGTTTGATCTTTCCCCGTTTTAGCCCTCATTTCAGTAGCGAAGTGGTCAAACGGTTTAAGTCGATTTTGGCTATTGGCCAGTTTTCAATGAATATCTCGAAATCTAAGGGAGATACCAAAATT
Source organism: Diachasma alloeum (assembly GCF_001412515.2). Taxonomy (NCBI): domain Eukaryota; kingdom Metazoa; phylum Arthropoda; class Insecta; order Hymenoptera; family Braconidae; genus Diachasma; species Diachasma alloeum. The sequence goes on along the minus strand of NW_021680368.1, from coordinate 190,116 downwards.
TTTCTCATAACCTTTTTAGTAGCACTCAATTTACTCTACAAAAAATGTTATTATAAAAATCTCGCTATTCCCCTTAAATTCGGAAATATTTCTAGAAAACTCAACTAAAGACTAAATTGACTTAAACCGTTTGACCACTTCGCTACTGATTTGAATCTTTAGTTATAGAAAGTATTGATTCATTCGCTCAAGAGCAAATGGGAAATGCGATCTAGACGAAGGAGTGGTCTGGCAGACCGCGAGGTACGGTAAACGTGCGTTTTCGGAGGGGTTCGATGTAAAGGTTAATCAAAATCGCTCTTTCAAAATGTTCAGAATTTTTTTCTACTTTTTTTCAATCCAAATTCATAATTTTCAAAGGTCTGAGTAAGGGGGCATCCAGTTCAAATTTCGAGATAAAAATAGAACAAAAAAAGCCATCTAGATAAGTTCGACAGATAATGGATCCGAACCTTCAACGATTATTTTTTCAGTTATCGTCGAAAAACGATCGGTCACATGCAATACATACATATGGTCTAAAAATAACACATTCAAACTCCTGACGCCAAAATTAGTTATCCTGAAACAAAAAATTCCAATTTTGGATTTGACGAATACAATGCTTCCATTTGGAAATAAACATGTAATTTAGTTTTTCTACTCGATTTCCATCATGTTATTCTCAAAAATTCCCAACCAGTAAATTTGGTCAACTTATTTCACTAGACTCCTTCCGTCCCACGTTATTCTCAAAATAATCTGCGAATATCTGTAGAATTTTCTCTTCCTAGTACTTCACGCATTTAATTATTAATCAATGTAACATCTTAACTCTTCAAGGTGAAGCAACGAATTTATTCCTCCGTGAAAATGGTCAGGAAGTGCTGAAAATCATGGAGCCACAGTTGAAGAAGAAATTGTCAGTATTATTTTCAGGTATTGTTAATCAATTACTGCGCCATGTACCAGTGGAGACGTTTCTTCTACCATAACAGTGAGATAATGAAACCCATCTCAACTAGTTTCTATTCTCCGTTATTTTTTTTTATCTGCTGGTGCATGTTACAAGATAAGCTGATACTTCTTTATTGATACTATTCAATTAATATGAAAGACACACAGTAGGGATATTAAATGTAAAATGGTTGTTAAATTAATTCAGTTATACAACAGTTTTTCAAATTTATTTATATTATTTTATTCGGCATGTGCAAAAATTGAATTATGAATTGAAATGTTGGAAAACATTTCGCAGTGAATGCAACTTTCCACTCGAGACTTTCTAAATGATGGCAGAGTTGACGCCTGAACCCGTCATTTTTTGTCTTTATTCATATATTTTTCTCTTCTTTAATAGTTTCTTCAGTCTTCAGTAGCTGAATTACTAAGATTTCTAAATTTCAACTGAATGTTACAAAAGATTTCATTACAAAGATTTCCAGGAATTGTAAATGTTGGATTCGCAATCGAAGGAAACCGACTTTTGAGCAAACATAATTCAGTTGTAACATAGTGGAAAGGCATATCGACTCATCAACGGTCGAATTAGCCTAGTGGAGAGTGGATTTAGGAGAAAATGCCAAAAGACCATTTTTGTGGGGAATGTCATCGTTCACAAATAAGGCTTTCTCACATTTTTCCTAAAACCACTTATTATTGAGATGATTACACATTTGAGAAAAATGCCCTATTTACGTTGTCTTTCGCCACTTAGCTGCCGAATTCTTTCAAGGAGAAATGGAATAAATTGGTAAGACAATGCCCTTTTTGGATCAAGGGAAGGTCTTCGAGAATGAGAGATTGGCGAAGATTCCGTTGATGAGATCTTTAAGACTAGCATTCCAGGTTTTTGCTGCAAATGGCAGCATTCCACGGTAGAGAATCTCCCAGTATTCATTTGCGAAACTAAGAGCTGCTCTCGCTGTAAAAAAGTAGAAAATATTATAAGTAATTAAAGTGAATCAGTATAGTGACACCGGTATAATTAACAATAGATACTGCATACGGTAATGATTGTCTTTTATTAATGGGTAACTTCAGGCATTACATCCCCAATAACAATTGCTAGAAGATTTTTTTTTGTAGCTATTTAAATTTGTAACGAATCATATTCTAAAACGTTTCTTTCTAAAATCATTCATTGTTAAGATATTTTAATGATAAAGAAGTAGGGAAGTAGTAGAAAATGGATTCAAAAGTAATAGGTGAAGGTTTCTCAAAAGAGCTAAAAAATGAGTGATTGATGGATTAAATCGGGAAGAAGCTTTTTTGTAGATGAAGAAACTCCCTCCCCCTTCAGGGTTTTGGATATTTAAGAATATTTGGTCTATCTGAACAATGCAGAGAACTGAATCAATATCAATGCTTCAATACTTTCTGTAATTCCTTTACAGGCCATATGGAAAATACACACAAGTGTTTCTCCACACGAGCAATGAAAATCAATTCTGAAATTGCTACTAACTCGTAAATTTCAGTAGTAAAGCGGTAAACCGGGTTAAGTCGATTTTAACTTTGGGTCAGTTTTTGATAAATATTTCAAAATCTAGGAAAGATAGCAGAATTTTTCTCACCATCTTTTTTATAACCCTCAATTGGCACTACAAAAAAGGTCGTGACAAAAATTTTTATATTTCTTTTAGATTCCGAGATATTCGTCAAAAACTGGCCAATAATCAAAATCGACTTGACCCGGTTTACCGCTTCGCTACTGATTTGAATAGAATATCAATAAGTTCAGTAGTTTCTCTACGTTATCCATCAATCGGCAATGTGGGAAAAATACTGAACTTATCGATGCCCCGCTCAACCTCATGTTTAAATAGCGGGATGTTTGAAGTTATGTACATGTGTCTATCAGAATTCGCCTTGTGGTATCTGTAATTCGAATCCCACGCTGTATAAATCATTACCTGTCATTCTCATATTCCTAATTCATTGAATATTTGTTCCCAATAGCTCTCATCATTTGGATCAGATATCAATGAATTTCAACTCCAATATGCGCATGAATATAAATTCATTGTACAGTACATATTATGTTAAAAAGAAACGTGAACAATTTATGATGTGCGATAAGTCATTCGGCAGAACCAAATTCATGTTGATGTTCGAAAATCCCTTAAGCAGCAATTTCAAATTTTATTTCCGTTGTTATTCAGTAGCTGCAATTGAATACTTTAAATGAATAGATTAAATAATCTATCAAAACATTTTTATTCAATTCTTTTCATCGTTCAAATACCCTCTGACCACACTGCAATATTTTCAAAATCACTTGTTCCTGAAGTGATCTTACTGTAATGCAGAATTTGTTAATTATTTTGTACTCACTGAGCTGTTGATTTCCATTGAACAAGTCAGAAGCCCAAATTTTCATGTCTCCAACCTCGGGCGTGAGACTGAGCCTCTCCACAACCCATTTGTCACTAATTACTGGCCCCTCGAGCACGAGCATGCATCTGACGTCCGTCATACTGATATTGAATTGTCCTAAACAGAAGGAAATGGTTGAAAATGGTAAAGGATAATTTTACGATGTTTATCCATGTTTGAGAAAAATTCTGTAATTTTGAGACTAATGGGAGTACGCAAGTAATTATTCCTTATAATGAAGAAAAATTAGTAACACTAGTTTATACACAAATTAAAGTAGCTCTACCCCTACGGCTGGACTCGTTGAGTGCTTTTGAAAATAAAATATTCCAAAAATAATTTTTTTGATGTCCAAATTATTAAAATAATTTATAAAGGACATAAGTATAAGAATTATTTTATTATTAATTGTTTTCAATAAAAGTGTGAATAAATAGATTTTCAATTGACTAGCTTCGAAAAATTAGTGGCAACACTGCAGGATAATGTGACGGGTGAGAGAGGTGAGAGAGGTCCCACCAAGTGACAGCTGACCGAGCCGTCGTTGCCACGTCTACTCCTGTTCACAGTCTCCCGTGATTCTGGTTGGAAATTGTTAATAATAAAAAAAACTAAACGATAAATCGTTATCTAACAGGTGCCAATATTTTTTATTATTTTTTTCTCGTTTTTAGGAAAGAAAATTAGATTTTAATCTTTGTTTCAACCGGAGCTGTGTCAAATTTAGCGTTTTTCACATAAGACCCTGTGTTAAATAATGAATTTTCAACATGTTCATTTATAAGAACTTGAATGACAATTAAATGAGGAAAAAAATTACGATTACGAATCACACAGTTTTTAGGCGATTTGTTATAGTTTTTAAAAATCTTTGAATTGAAAGATAACCTCCTAAGGGTAGAGCTACTTTAAATATACTATTGCCACGGATGTCAAACCCTATTTTTCATCACAATGTATGGATAAGGAGATTTTGCCACGCCAGGCGTGCGTAAAATTTCACTTTACGCACATGTGATGAAATAGTATATTTCGATACGATAGCGGGAAAGTGTTTTTGGGCTCGTGGAAGGTTTATAGCATGATCCGAAAGCGAGTGATATAAGCCCACGAGTCTAAAAACACTTTTCCCGCGAGTATGGAACCCTATTTTTCATCACAATGTGTGGGAAGTGGGGTTTTGCGCACGCGAAGCGTGCGTAAAAGGTTACTTTACACACAGCGTGATGAAATATACTATTTTGTGATACCTGCCTCAAAAGTGCACTTTTCGAAGTGGTTTAGTGTACGCAAAGCGGTCAGTTTCCGCACGCCGTGCGTAACGTTCACGAGCGTGCGTAAAGCTTCGTTTTACACACTCGAAACTCACTTTACGTACTCGTGCACAAAATCAACCACATTACCCCGACTACCGTTCCGGACAGTGAACTCGGCAGATACTACAAAAAAAAGAGGACGTGTTACACGTGCGTGTGAAAAAGTGGAACTTTACGCACTTGTAACACAATATACTATTTGAGAAATATAACTGTGTCTATTAGTTGAAAAAAATGAAGTTCTTGCGATTTTGGATGAACATCCTAAAAAACGGTTTTACCCTTTCCGCCAATTCTAAAGGCTCCAATGGTTCCCTCGGCCTTGTAGTCACCCTCCACGAGGACCTTGGGCAACTCGTAGTCAATGTCAAGACGGAAGTGGTCGTCCTCGTGGTAGGGTCTCACTGATAAGAAACGCGCTTTGGCTAGTCCATAGGATTTGGAGTTTCTTACAGATATTCTTCCAGTGACTTCACCAACTGCATAGTTGTTATTGGATACATCCACCACGAAGGGATCCAACTGGGGCACGTTCAGCTCAGGAATGCCTTAATTACATTAATTAATACATAATTCATTGCATGATTGTGTGATTGTAGAAGTCGTATCTAGTTACAACCATAATTGATTAAGAATTGATTCCATCACCATGTAAATATTTTGAAAATGCAAGGTGTTGCCAAGAAAATGTCGAAATAAGAACTTTTCTGTTTTCTTCAAAAACTTCGCAGTAAAACATGTCTCTTGAAATTTTTTCAGGAAGTCAATAATTATCGTGGAAATCAATGAGAACTTCGGTACCATTTTCATCGCTACCCCTTTTGTTGATTATGTGAAAAACGTTTTTTTTGTGTAGAGTAACAAATGGAATGGTGTTGAAAATGAATTCATATTTTCATTTCTTGTGGCAGGAAAATAACGTGACGTGAGCACCTTGTTCACAAATTTCAGGGAGATATAGAATAGAAAATCGGGAATTCAAAGGTACAAAAATTACTAAATTCCGATAATAGACTTTCAAATAATGAACATTAGAATTTTTCAATATTTCAGCAAATTACATTACGATTGACTACCACTAGATTGGAAACCATGACGTAGGTGTCAATGGGACTTGATATGATAGTTAATATGAGTCTTCATGTTGATAAAATTATCAGTTCATGGTTGCAATGAACATTGCTCAAACTATCGCACTAATGGTGATCCAACTATCGCGCATAATGCCACTGAAATCATCGTATTAAATATCGCCATAATTGTCATGCCATCGCCATTTTCAATCATGGCGGCATGGCGGGAGCCCAACATGATGTTATTGGGCGAATCATTGAAAAATTCTAACGCTTACTATTCAAAAATTTATTATCGTAATTTCATAATTCTTATGCCATTGACTTACTGATTTTTCATTCTATATTCCCTCACAATTTGTAAACAAGGTGCTGACGTCTCCCTGTATGAACACACTAGTTCCTGCCAATTCATTTGCAAATGAATTGAGTTGCATAAGAATTTTCAACCTAAATTTGTAGGAAATTGACTTAGACTATTTGAGGGAAAATCATTAATGGTTTCAGAGTGATGTAATGAGAATACGTGAAAAGCAAATTCATATATTTGTTCTCCCTGGTTTAGGATAAAAGTAATAAACGAACGTATGCGGAAGTTTGCAAACTGATGTGCAATGATTTACGTTACATTAGGATTCTCCAGTGATGAGATGACCATTCTTGATTTGTCCTCAAACGATTTCCACTATTTTATGCAGATGAAAATTATTATCACGATAAATTTCTTATACAACACAAACCAATTGCAAATGAATATGCAGAGCTCACTGTATGCATTTTTATTATTCTTCTCCTGTATCAAGGAACTAAATTAACGAAATTTACAAAAATAAAACAATTTAGTGAGACAATCAATGCGTAATTATACTTTGTTATCATAAAAATGTCTTCAACCCGAATGACTCCATAACGAAGAAAATTCCATTAAAAAATATCTTTGAACATTTTCCATTAAGTCTTTAATCACCACGACGCCTTCATTTTTAATCCGCCGACAAAAATTTTTTCCGACAATCACTCAAAAATAATTTCTAAAAATTCAGTAAAAGTTTAAAAAAACGCACCATTAACGAAAATTGGCCAAGCTTCTTGAATAGCAAGCCTCAAGCATGAGGCGTAATCGTCCGAATCCTTCTTGCACGTCTTGACAGCCTCCGCTGGAAGAACAGCAAAACTCATAGAAAACGCAAAAATTCCACGAAAGCTCGTAAAAATAACAAAAAGTAAAAAAAAACTTACGTAAATCAACTTCACGTGAATGGACGAGAGCAGACACACAAATCACGAGAATAATTACCTTCCAAAGCGCCATATTTACACAGATTCAATGAAAACAATATGAGAAAATGACGGGTCTGGCACTAACTTGGGATGCGAGAGGCCCACTGTTTCACTTTATATAGTTTTTCGAGCCCAAGGACTCGCAGCCGTGTGTCGAGTAGTTGCGTTGCAAAATTGCATGTCATTAAATTGCAGAAGAAAAAACTATCTGGGGGTGGGGGAGAGGTGGATGCAGGTGCAACTGAGAAATACTAATGATGAATGTTGTTGGTGGATAGGGATAAATGCATTCATGAATTTGATTTTTCGATTTTTTTCTTTCTTCATTTTATTACTATTTATGTGGACAAGTTAAGAGAGGAAACGAAACATGACAGAGTCATTAAGTCTGAGGTTTCAGCTATTAAAACACATCTTTTATTTAGTTGATGGATCTTCAGTGTCAATTAGCGGGGAATAATTCACTTGCTTCATTTAATTTGACACTCAAACGGTTTATTAATATTCTTGACACCTTTTTCCTTTTGTTTTTTTTTCGTTTCAATGCCCATGAAAATTTCCATTGTTGTTTTATTTCTGCATTCCCGATTTCTAATGGGAATATTTATTCATCAAGGTTTATTAATTAGGTGATCACCTTGGGAACGAGTGGCCTTAACGAAAAATATCAAGAGACATATTTTATAAATTTTGGAGGAAAACCAAAATTTCCTCCGCAAGTTTATTCGAAACGTCTCTCATTTTCGAGATATTCAAGAAATTCCGAAAAAAGTTAATCAAATTTTGATTGTTTATGAATCAGGTAATTAGCTTGAAAATTACACTGAGAGAAAAACAGCAAATTTCTCAAACAAGTCTTACTTGCGCCAAACATGCAAAACGTGCGCCGAGATTAAAAATTTTTATCACAAAATTCGAGTTGGTATTTTCAAAAAAAAATTATTCTCTGTGCAAACCTGAAATGTAATTTCTACCACTACTTCTTCGTTATTCGATACTCCCATACGTATTTTGCTCCCGGCAAACGCTCGTTTTATACACTGATAGAATGATTCATTTATTCCAAACGAGATTCGTTAACTATCAACGAATGGTAGAGTTGAATATGACCAAATGAATATTCGTTAATAGTTAACGAATGGTTCACTTGAATGGCGAAAGTCAAGTCAAACAAGGCTCCTCAAATATACATTCGTTAACTATTAACGAATGAACATTTGGTGAGACCGAATAGACCCTAACCTCCAACCAAAATCCATTCGTTAACAATAACTAATCCGTTCTATCAGTGTACGAGACAAGGGGGAGTAGTTTGTCATTTTGGCTATTCAATAATCACAGATAAAAAATGAATTTTTAAATGAGATAATAATAATGATATGACAGCAACCTTATAACTGAGGGATAAAATATTGCTTGATAAACTTCGCTCTATAAAAGATATTGTTATCCTGAAAAGGTACCGTCTTATAGGAATGTTGCGCCTCTTGAATTAAATATTTCGTTGTTGAAAGCAGAGCAATTATTCATGTTTAAGTTCACCAATTATTACCAATAATTTTTTTGGTAATTTTCAACTGACGATTTTGTTGGCCCGAACAAGACTTGTTTGAGAACGTGTTCGTTTTTCTCTCAGTTTAATAGTTTTATCAAAGAATATCGAAAAGCCGTGGTTGTAGATCTGAAAAATTAGAAGAAAAAAAAATTGTCAGTTCTGTTCTGGAAGCAATATTCCCCCAGATAATTCGCTCAATAGGGGTTGTTCAACTGTTACGTAAGCAAATTTTTAGGCTATTTTGACCCCCTCCCCTTCCTATGTCAGCATATTCCCTATATGGATAACACGTGCTGTCAGAAATCCTGGACCCCCCCCCCTCTACTATGCTTACGTAATACTTGAATACCCCCACACATCAACATGTAACAAATCGAATTAGTTATCGTTTGATTAACTTTTTTTTCTTTTTTTTTCTTTTCAATGCCACCGAAAATTTCCATGTTTTTTTCGTTTTCACATTTTTATCACGTCCATCTTCTCTATTTAATATTCTCTATTGTTTTTTTTTTTCATTTCAATGCCACCAAAAATTTCCATATTTTTTTCATTTTTATATTTTTATTGCGTCCAACTTTTCTGTTTACTTTATCCCCTTCCATCCTGCGGTTTAATGTCGTCAGATAGGAATTATAATTCTTGCAACGTGTTCCGAAATTATATATAATAATTCACTTCTTTATTCTCAATTTTCATTCATGAACATTAAACATAAAATAAAATGCAAAAACTTGTTTCTTCGTTTCTTTGTTTCTTTGTTGTTGTTGGCTTTCGCAAGATGAGGGATGAAGTGAAAAATGTGGAAACTGCACCTATTTTTCCAAGATGAATTGTTCGCGATGGTATGCAACGATGTGTCTAATTGATATCTTTTTATTTACATTTTTTTTATTGTTTACCACTCGAATGATGTTGGCAGGTTGAGTTCCATGCATAGAGACAGTATTTATATAATCACAGTACATCAGAGAGGGAGATGTGATGTATTGGAAACGAGTGGATGCCCTTGGACATCCTGGGATGTTGAAACGAGTTTCTTTTGTGGTGTTACATATCTATTAGGGATCAAAGTCACCTGTCGTTGGATTTTCCTTCGCATTTATGAGGATTTTTTTTTCCATTTGTTCACAATTTCTCGTAGGTGATCCTTGATACAGATCGAGGAATCAATTACATTCATTGATTAGTGAATAAGGACAATGTCGTATAATTATTTTGATATGGTATTACGTTCACCTAGCATCACATTCGTACCCCACGCACTGAATGCTATCGACCTATTGGTCAATGATACGGATTTCTTTAATTTATTCGGAATTGGTTATTAAGAGGCAAATGTGAGTCATTTCATTATAACGCAAATTATTCGGCTCTTGTTGTTATAAACTCTAAAATTTTAGTTTTTATCACTTAGTTTATGTATGTATTGTCAAAAATATAGTGCGCCAATTTCCGGGACATTTTTTGGAAATTCTTATCAAGTTCCACTAAAATTTCTTGCAACTTAGTGATTGAAAATTCATAATTGAGGAAATCAATGGAAACTGTAAATTTTAGTTCAATTATTCCATAGAAAATTGATGGAAATCAGAAAAATGCAGGCGAACATATTCCTAAATTATCAATTAATTGAGAATTCAACGTTATTTAATCCTAAATATTCGTGTTCTAATGAAAAATGTCACTGCTCAAAAATGTAAAATTTGACTAAATTTTCAGTGAAGCTCCAAATAAAATTTATGAATTATGGAGAAAAAATTATTTGGAGTGGAAATAATTGAACGAAGAATAAAATGATGAATGATAAAATTCCGATAAAAGAAGGATACAGCCCAAACATCTCATAAATAAACATTCAAATTTTTTATCAATAAAAGAAAGTTCATAACATATTGATACATTAGTGCTATTATTAAAAGTCGAAATAAGCAGTACAAATCCTATTATATTATTTATAAAATACTCAAAAAAATTTAGAACTGTCTACGGTTTCGTCGGTGCCCATCTATTGTCTGCTTATCTCCACTAAACTGTTCATTAAATTTTAGTTCAGTCTAACAGCGTCAATATTTTTGGCTAAAAGTGAGATAGACGAATTTTTATGAGGACCTATCAGCAACTCTCAATATTTCTCTATGAAAAAAAAGTCATTATGAGTATTTATAGACCTCTCGTAGTTTCAGAAATCTTCAACGAAAACTAGGGTCTGAGCCGGAGCAAAATACGCTATTTCGGTATTTTACTACGGAATCAATTTCTCAGTTTAATTGCAATAAGCTGGAGGCTGCATTTTTCAACGATCTAAAAATCCTCAGGACTTTTCAGATAATTTTCAAATGTGAATCTGATTATGTAAATCGCAGCAGCTATTTTTATTTGAATAAAATTGAGAGGCAACATGATGAAATGAGATGAGTCAATTTTATTTCAAGATCAATCTCATGAATAACTCAGAATATAAGAAGAATGTTAATTTTCTGTTCAAAAAATATTCCTATGCTTCTTACAGGTTTTTGGGCTGAAGGAACTGAATTTGCCACTATTTTCCATCTAAGACCGTGCAATTCAAAAGATTTTTCCAATTCAATCGTTTAACCCGAGTTAAACGATTGAATTCAAAAGTTTCGTTTAGATAATTTTCTTGTAACTCTCGTGGATTGTGCTTGAGAACGATTCGAACACTTCAGTTGTTGATGACGGAAAAATAAACAAGATATTCGTGTTCTACGCCCTCAAATTAGTCTAAATCCACATAGTTTTTCCATCGACCTCATACTCGAGATAAAACCGTATCTGGTACATGGACAAACAGTGAATAATTAAGGATTATGAACATCGGTTTTGTGTAATCAAAACTAGCCTCCCCGAACAAAGTCAGTTTCTTCGAAATATCTCGCAGTTCATGGTAGATAAAATTTTCGCTACAACTGTTTTTTAGCGAAAAATCGAGAGTTGCAAACGAGGTACTTAACTTTTCTATTGCATTAATGTTTCGTTTCGACTAGTTATGTGAAGTGAAAGGAAAATTGTTTAGACATTTTTTGAATTCATTATTTCGAAATTCAGAAAAATCAATCGAGTTTTTAACATTCGAGGTAGGTTGCGAGTTTATCGACAGAATAAACACTCGGACCGGCTGGTGCTGACATCTGCGTCAGTGACCACAGCCTGTCTTAACCTCTGTTTATGTGCTCCTGTCAGTTACTCAATCAGCTGATTCCGCTTCGCGCTTCCGATCAGCTGATCAATCATCATGGAAACGTTAACGGACGAGGACTATGTTCCGGCGCCAATTAAATACGAATGTAAGTGAAATCCACGAATTCATGATTCATTATTTACTTATTTATTCACTTCAAGAGAAATTAAGTCCTAATGGGGGAGGGGGGTTCGGGGTCGTCATTGTTGCCTATTTTTAATTATTAGCCGGAAGCGGGAATTTCATCACTTGAAATAATCAAACATTTTTTCAATAATTGAACAATTGAATTGTTGTTTTTGTTGTGTTCCAGATCTGGATCATACAGCAGATGTTCAGTGAGTGCATACTATCATTAAGGAAATGAATAATTGATAAGGAAAAAAATTAGAGAATGTTAAGCTTTAAGGTTAACTCAATACATAACCTTCATGCCATGTGGTAAAATGGAAAAATACGCATTTTAGAACTCGAATGAAGTTTTTTTTTATTCAAGTGTTTCTGAACAATTCAGTAGCAAAGTGGTATAGTACATTTCCATACTAGGGCGCATGAAAAATTTTATGAAACTCATATTCGCCAGAAAATTTTTCTGCGCCCGTGTATCGAACAATATTTTTTGTCACGAGAGTCATAGGCAATGTTTTAGGCAGGTGTGCATGCCGCGTGCCGCAGGCACACGCGCCTAAAACGCTGCCTTACGACCAGAGTGACAAAAAAACAGTTTAAGTCGACTTATCTCCCAGTTGAGTTTTTGGGGAATATTTCCGAATCTAAGGGAGATAGCGAAATTTTTGTAATTACATTTGTTGTAGCTCTCAATCGGCTCTATAAAAAAGGTTATAACAAAAATTTTGCTATCTCCCTTAGATTCTGAGATATTCGTTGAAAACTGGCCAATGGTAAAAAATAACGTGTACCATTTAACCACTTCGCTACTGAATTACAGTTCAATGTGCATACATACTTCTCGTTATAAACATGAGACCATGTGAATTATTTACGGATGTTGTGGTAGCTTAGGACTATTAACAATACACTTCAAATTTCTATGGAACGTTTGAGAAGAAGCTCGTTAATTATAACAAGAGAGTTTTCATCTAGTCTAATTAGGAATTCTCGTGTATGATATAGTGGAAAAAAATTTTGGTTCATAAGTTTTTGAAACTTGAAAGAAGTTTTAAGATTATAGTTTTTGTTGATGTTCAAAAAAACTGTCGATGTTCTTTCAACTGACAAAATTGTTTCTTTCATATTGATAAAAATGAAAATCCACTAACCCGAGTTGATTATTCACTTATAATACCACGAGATCTGTAAATCTATTGGGTATTCCCGATGGATTCACTCCAAACAAACGTTCTTCGTCAAGTTTGTCAGATTCAAAAATCGCGAGTGTGAAGCGCGTGATTTCTTCTGAAAAGCTTGACAACTTCGTTTATGTGTACCAAAGCTTGAGAGGAATATGGGAATAATTTTGAGGCTCGAAAGGTATTTGGATGACTATTTTTTCTCTCAGAATTTCGGCCAAAAGCATCCTTTGCAGAAAATTATTAGTTGCTATAGACGACAGAGCACAATTAAAGTTATTAAAAATAATGGAGGCACCGAATGTAGGCGTTAGCATGAGGTTATATAAGGCTTAAACTTTTCAATATCTGCATTATTTGCGTGGTTACTCCAGATTTTCCCTACACTGCCTCTAATTCTTATCGTTGTTTTTTGCGTCTTCCAACAGTTGAATTATCAATTTGAAAAAAAAACAAGAAACCCTCCATGAGAAAAAATTTATTAATTTGATTTCGTCAAAGCTGCTCCAATTAATTTTTGTTGATTATTAGAAGTGTTAGTTTCATAATGTTTCCCCATCAGTTTAAAATTTATATACGTTCACGAATTACTCGTCATCGAGATTAATTGATGTTTGAAAAGAGGAAATCTACTAGTTCTATTTTGTTCTTTTCTGATGGGATTAACCACTTACATTCAGAATTGACCCTCTGATTTGATAATTAAAAAGGATCCACGCATGGGGAGAAACAATGCAAGAAGCCTTCGAGCAGTGTGGAGTAGCAATGTTCGGTTACATGACCGAACTGGACTCAGTCGAAATCTTCATGACACATAACATCGAAGCAGAAGGTGATGACATCCAAGCACTCCTCTACCATTTCCTCGATGAATTACTCTTCATGTTCTGTGCAGAGCCTTTCCTAGTCGCTAAGGTACTACCCCTACCCCCCATTGTCACGTTCTCCTCGCGTAGTAAGATATTCAACAGTAAAATATATAGAGCTGTGGGACTCCCCCAAAAAAGCCCTTCTAAATTGACCGACCGACCACTCGCGTTCTGGTACGTAATGCTTTTTTTAAACAATGAAATATGATCAGGGAACGCCAAGTAAACAATTCCCAATCAATTTTAGGCATTGCAACTATTTATTATCAACAATTTAATTGTTCAAATCGCCCAAGCGCCCAAACTATGAAAGATATGCGAAAATTTTCGGATCGAAAATCATTTAGAATTTAATAAGGAATTATTTTTGTCTTTTGTCAAATTCATGTATCTCTTTTAGATTTCGAGATATGAGCAAGGAAAGAGTTGGGTGGCCAACACAGCGCTCTCAAGCCCACTGCACACCGCATGCACAGAGCGCTATGTCGGGTCGCGTAACTAGTTTATTGTTCATATCTCGAAATCTACGAGAGATATGTAAAATTGATAATAGACAAAAATTATTCCTTATTGAATTTTAGATGATTCATGATTTAAAAATTTTCACCTATTCTTCATAGTTTGGGTGCTAGGGCGATTTAAACAATTTAATTGTTGATAATAAATAATTCCAATGCCTAAAATTAATTGAAGATTGTTTAGTTGACGTTTAGTGATCATATTTTATTGTTTAAAACAATAATTACGTCGGAAATTAATTTCATCGGAAAATCGAGGGTGTCCCGCAGCTCTAACATGGAATCAGGCGCAGAGCCTGTCACGTATGAAAAAATCGTATAGGAACTTTCTATACGGATTGTGTATAAGAATTCTATAGGATTACCGTATATGATATTCGGATATTTCTATACGAATATTTTCTAGACGAATTATTTCTATACATAAATATTTACATAAACTTTTGTTTTTATACAAAAGATGTCTAAACGCTCCAGAGAAAAACGTAGAGAAATGTCGCAACTCCTAACGAAATGTTTCTATACATGAAGAAGTGGGTCGTATAGGATCAAACCTATAGAAATCGTATAGAAATTGTATAAAAAATATCCGTATAGAAATATCCGAATATCATATACGAAAATCCTATAGAAATTCTATACGCAATCCGTATAGAAAATTTCTATACGATTTTTTCATACGTGTGAAAGCGCAACAAAACGAGTTGATTTTCCGAATCTGAATATGGAATCATCTCGGTAATCATCAATTTCAGACGAAGCTCTCAATTAATTTTCTGTCAGAGATTTGAACCAACTAATTATCGAGATTGTCAACAAAAATAGCATGCCTATTAGGGATACGAAATTACGTCACGTTTTTAAATGCGTCAGGTCAGAAAAAAATAAACATCATATGAAGTCAATGTTTCTCATGTCATAATTCCGGTCATACTCTTCCCTGATTTTAAAACCACCGAGCTAGATGTCAATTGACAGTCATGAATTTTTCGATCATACAATTTTGTCACATTTGGTAATGATTCGTATTTTCCATTCATTTCGATTTGAAGACACTGATTCTATGTGTTCAACGGTTAAACTTTAACCATCTACTCAACGCCTTATTATCATGGGGCTATCTCCGAATACCAAACTGTATTATCAGTAGTTAGACGTAATGTGACGGTCAGATAGTAAATTGGTCATAATTTTGTCATATGACAACAATTTTTCATATTCCATCCGTCTCGGACGTCATATCGTGTAATTTTTTCGCATCTCTGAACTTTTCATCGAAAATTTATCAGTCTATGGGAGCATCCAACAATTACGTCACGCTTGTTTTACACTAGAACAGGACGCGCGCTTTGCGCGCGTATTATTTTCCATGGGTGCCAGAATATCAAAACCCTACTGTTTCTCACTTCCATTAATTTTTATCTCAATAATAATGCAGGAAAAATGAATGGTTTCAACAAAGTTTTTCACAATGAAAATTTAATTGTTTAATAATTTATTCGGAATCGTCATAATCCTCTTCATCTTCTTCTTCGTTTCTCTTTTGCTTTTTTGCGTTCTTTTTTATTTTTAGGGATGTATTATGTACTATATACATCTATATTATCCTATATATATTTTTCGTACAAAAATATATTGTTTTACAGTTAAAAAAAATTAAAGTATAAAAAAATATATATGCATATAGTATATAGAGCATGTGTTATATACTATTGTATATATATATTTTTTTATTATACTAAGGAATGAATTTCTCTTTATTTACAATTACTGTAAACAAAAGATTACAGTACATAAATAGTATATTTCAGTACATGTGGGGCAATATCGTCTTTAACGTGTGTGGGGTTTACAGTATGAGCCGAAGGCGAGTGATGTAACCACACACGTTAAGGACGAAATTTCCCAACCAGTACTGAACAATAGTATATTTCGTCATTAGGCCGAAAGAAACTTTTCTGGCGAATATGAGTTTGCAGCCCGAGCCGAAGGCGAGGGCTGCAATCATATGAGCTAGAAAAGTTTTTTTTGGCCATATGACGAACAGTATTTTTTGTTATGACGGCCATAGGCAGAGATTCACGGACGCGGAGCGGAGCGCCTTCGGCTCGGGCTGCAAACTCATATTCGCCAGAAAAGTTTCTTTCGGCCTAGTGACGAAATATACTATTATGTCACGAAGCCTGAAACCGGCTGAATTAGACACGAGACGCGAAGCGTCGAGTGTGTAATCCAGCCGGTTTCAGGCATGAGTGGCATAAAAAATATACACACATTACATTATTTGATAGGAGGAATAGAAGCTTCAAACATCGTTACACTGAATTTTGTAAAAGTGGATTTTAGATCTCCCCCCTCTGGATTAATGGGAAAAGAAAAGTATTTTTGATTTTTTTCTTTTTTTCTTTAATCTAATGAGAAAATAGAAATACGAACGTGACGTCACAAGCTGTGCGACCCCCCCCCCCCCCCGCCACCGTCGCACATCGTTACAACATTCAAGATCCCTTCCCCTTAATCGCGTGACGTAATTGTTGAATGCTCCCTATGAAAAAAATTATCAATATCTCTTCCGAAGCTACTGACTACTGAGTTGGATTCCCTATTACCTAGAACATTTTATCATATACAATTCCAAATTTTTTTGTTTATGAATGCATCATATACAATTCCTTCCGTCTTCTTTTTTACAGAAAATAAAAATAACCGAATTCGACCTACAGAATTTCAAACTCAAAGCAACAGCATATGGAGAAGAATTTATGCTTGGTAAACACCCCCAAGGGGCGGAAATAAAGGCGATAACGTATTCAGCAATGCAAGTTTTAGATCGACCAGAAGTCCCTCGTCCTGAAATATTTGTCATCGTCGATATTTGATTGATAATTCCTACTAGATTGATGTTCTTGTCCCCAGTATACATCTCTAACATCTGCACCTTCAACTGCTTCAACAAAATTCTTTACAATCTCACCCTCTCCTCCCTCTCCCCTCATCACTCGTTTCCCAAGATTTTTGGAAGGAAAGAGACAGTTAAAACAACAGTCGGAGGGGTGGAAGCCTCGGGAATTTGTCGTTTATACGCCTGGAGTTTCTTTTCAAATAAATACGTTACGACTTTAACTAAACACCGGGCCCAACCTCTCCCCCTCCAGCCTGTTATACATTTATCCCCTCTGTAATTTCTCGATAATCCGGCCTACTAACTCCTCAGGGATGTGACGACTTATGACGTCACCCAAAATGAAAAAAAAAAAACTAGGGGAGATTGGGGCAGAACGAGATGTATTTAATTTCAATTCGCGATGGGTAGAGTGAAATTTTGCCGATCCTCGACCATTTTCAAATTTTTTTTTTCAGTTTCAAGATGAGACCAGATTCATTCTAGTCGTATCACTCAATGAGCTGATATTAGGAATAAAAAAAGGCCCATCTGCCTCATTCTCTCCTGATGCGTAACCAAATTTTCTATTATTCGTTGAATTTTTTTAATCAACTTTTCATTTAAACAGGACAATTTTTGGCATTTGTTGTTCATTCCGCCGTTATTATCATTTAAAAATAATATGAATAATATAAATAATTATGAATTATTTGAGACTAATTGTCGCGAATAATAACCACCACGGATGAAAAAAATTAATAAAAAACCTAGCGAATTCGTTAGAAAATTCTATTGGGTTTCTGTTCAACTTTCTATTAGTTTTTGGCCGATTCTATTTAAATTTTCAATAGAGAAAGGCAGTGGAATTTGATTTTTGTATATAACTTATCCTATCGAGATATTTTCTACAGAATTTCTTCGGCTCAAATTTTCTATTTTTTTTGTTTGATTTCCTTAATGAGAAGAAAAGAAAAATAGAATGAAAAAAACTTGGAAAATTTGAGCCGAGGAAATTCTATAGAAAATATGTGAAGAGAATAAGTTATATAGAAAAATCGAATTCTATTGACTTCATCTATTGAATATTTTCTATTGAACATGTCAATAGAATCGGCCAAAAACTAATAAAAGGTTCAATAAAAATTCAATAGAATTTTCCAACGAATTCGCGAGGGTTTCTATTAAATTTTTTCGTGCATGACGGTATTACTGGCACATAGCGAAATAAAATAAGTGACGAGGGGAGGAAATTCACAATCAATTGTCTAATTGGAGGTGAAATTGTTAATTCAATTTTTCTACTCTATCAATGGCTTCAATTGAATCCATCACAGTTGTGAATATTCCTCACGATACATTTGTTAATGAAAATAAATACAATGAAATAAAGTGATTGATGATGGAGAGAATTAAAAAATTAATTTTCCAAATGTTGAAATAAACTAAAAAAAATGGTTGATTCAATTATTTCATATCCAATCTGAGCCCATTATAATTGTATGCTTGTGAACTTTGGGTCGTCGAGATATTATTTAAGTGCAGTAAATTCAGAAATGATAAAGATAAAACCCATGGGGTCTAATGATACGTCCCTGTCTCCCAACTGTTCTTCCACTCCCTCTCTCCTCTCATCGTCATTCCACCGTTGTGATGCCACCGTTGTATAGCCATACCCATAGCGTATGGTCCCATTGCAAGTGAGACGACCAGTCGAGGGCCGGGAGAGGGGGGATTTTCAGTATTTCTGTTCTGTTGTACTGTACACTGTTGTAGAATGGAGTGTGTGAACGAAGCAGGGGGCGAGCAAGAAAATTAAAGGAAAAAAGGAGGAGGGACGCTTGCGCACACACTCCCGACGTTTTCTCAACCGTTTCACGAGTTACATTTCGTCATCACCTATCGAGTCAACATTTTTTTTTTTCATTTCATTGGTCAAATACTCTTGGCTCTTTACACAGTAGATTCGTCGGAGTAATAACAGTGTTGCAAAGTGTTCAAGTTATTTTCCCTCAAAACCCTCGTCAAAAAAAAAGTTTCATTCATCGAAAAAATCCGAACTTTCAACGAACAAAATGGAAAATGACATTTCTGCAATCAGTGAACACCGAAAAATGTGAGGACATCATCGAGAAAACAACAAGGAATTACTCGTCAACATTGGCCAAAGGGGGTGTGTATTAAAATAATTTAGTAACTTTCTAGTGACTTTTCCCATTTCTGTAGTGCCATTGCCTAGTATTATTGCGGGAAAATAAGGTTTTCAGCCTTTTGGCGCGCTTTTTGAGGGTTCTGTGTGGCCACCGACAGATGGCCAGTGAGGTGCCGGGGTATATCTCGTATGTACAACTGCAGTTCGACCCCACTGCAACTCGTTTCCAATGAATATTATGTCAAAAATCGCTAATACATTTGAATTTTTTATTGAATTATTAGATCTTCATAGTTAAAACGAGTGTGTGGTGGCTGTTGGGGGGGGTTGGGGGGGACGGGTTGAGGGAGTGAGTGGGGGCATCGAATCGGTAAAGTGCCAGCACGCCGGGCCTCGTGTGCACTTGATCACCAGTGAGACAGTTGCATTCTCAATTCGATAATTTTTATTTATTCATCAAAACGGTTCATTAGTTCTTGTTAATTCCGGGTCAATTGGAGATGTAATGAACGATTGTGATTATAATTAGAGAATTGTGAAAGGGTGGGGGGAGGAGAGTTGAGGGGAGTTACGACGTAGGAATTTATCTAGCTGAGTTGCATATGAGAATGAGATTTGTGGATTGAGTGGCACAAAATGGACGAAAATTAGTGGGTTGATGGGATTTTTCAAGTGGATTTAGTTGGTCTGGGGCTGCCAGGGGTTTTTGGGGCCGTTTTAGGGCTCGGGGTTTTCGTTGCTCCCTCATTTCTCTCTCTCTCCTCTCTCTTTTCCACTGGATATTGGAGGCAGGACGTGACGCTGGGCGGTGAGAGACGTTGAAAATGGCTCGTGTTACGTGTCTGCTATAAACACACGCGGGTTTACATGGTTTTTGAGGGGTTGGAGGGATTTTCTTGCGGTAATTGACGAGGTTTGACGGGTGAAGGGAGAGGAATTTTCAGGATTGAGGTGGACAGGTGAGTGATGATTTTAGCATTTCTTTTTTGGGTTTGGAAGTGTTGTTTTGGATATTGAGAGATTCTCGGATTTTTCGATGATCGGGGGAGGCTTTTTGAGAGGTGGCTTTTCAGAAGATGTTTTTTTTGGGGGGGGTTTTATTTTTTGAACGGGGAAATTCCAACGCCAAAGGCGCTCCGGTTGGCTTGATAGCTGTGGCTAGTGCTCGAGGCACGATTTGTTGGCCCTCTTTTGCTTTTTAAACCGAACCAACGAGAATTTCTCGGGCTGACTCTGAGGTCTCTACGAGGCAAGTTGTAATCGTTAGGTAGTTTGGAGAATTCATCGTCTTCACGGGTAAGGGGAATCTCTTTGAGGACACTCACATTTCGGGGGATTTTTGATAAATATAGATTTTCGGTGTGAATTCGCAGGGTTTTGAGACACGTGTACCATGGTTTTTTGGCGAGACGATTTCCTTTTTTGGTGATATTTGTTTATTAATTTATTGTTTTATTGCTAATTTGTAGACATTGTAGAACAGAAGAGGTGTAGTGGGGCGAGGAGTGGTTTGAGGGGATTCAAGGACGAGAGTTTAGGGCTTGAGGGTTCTTTAAATTGTTAACAGCTGATCGTTAGAATTAAATTAGTTTTGGGGGAAATTGCAGTTTTTTGGAGGGATTTTCGACTTAGGGGATGCCGGAAGTTAGCGGAGAGTGGAACACATGGGGACGTAGATTTTTAGGAATTTTGGGAAAATTTTACATGCGGTCGGGAAATGGAGGTTACGAGGAGAACGCAGCATGGTAGCGTCCCGGCGTTCACATGCAAGGAGAATTTCTAAAAAAAAATTTTTAATAAACTTGCTCAGTCTATTTCGATTGTTCGTTTTTTTTTAGGAATTTCGAAGGTAATTTTCAAGTTTCGACGTTGAATTTACTATTTTATTCAATTCAGGTTAAAATCTGTAGGGATTATTCCGGAGAGTTGCTGACGAGTAATTTTTGTGGAAAGAATTGAGTTACACCAAATTTTTATTGAGAAATTTGAGAATTTTTAGGCTCTGTGAAAAATGACAAATGGTAGAATTGCTTGGTTTATGATTTTTTTTCACCATAAGAAATTACTTGAATGGAGTGGGGTTTCTGCGGTATGTAACTTGCTTTGTTGTCCCATCCATTTTTTTCACGTTGTAATTAATGAATTGTAACAAAAAAATTCATTTAGATTTCTGTTTTTTTAAGGAATTGGGAAATTAATTTTCAAGTTTTGACGTCGAATTTACTATTTTATTTAATTCAGGTTAAAATCTGTAGGAATTCAGTAGTGAAGTGGTAAACGGAGATAAATTGACTTATCTCCCAGTTGAGTTTTTGAGGAATCTTTCCAAATCTAAGGGAGATAGCAAAATTTTCGTAATTACATTTGTTGTAGGACTCAATCGGCTCCACAAAAAAGGTTATAACAAACATTTCGCTATCTCCCTTAGGTTGCGAGATAATGATTGAAAACTGGTCAGTAGTCAAAATTGACTTATCTCCTTTTACCATTTCGCTACTGAATTATTTCGGAGAGTTACTGATGAGTAATTTTTCTGGAAAGAATTGAGTTAGAGGAGGGTGGGGCAAAATGGCCACCAGATTTAAATAATGAGTGAAATTGGATCCAATCTACAGTTTCGACTTCATTGGAAGTTTATAAAAATGAACACATTGTCATAAGACTGCGTTGCAGGAGTTGCAAGGTAAAGCAAAAATGGGGTAAAAGGACACTTCAATTTCTTCCTCAATTTTTTATATTTGAACAATGTTATTCAATTTCTGAAACACTAGTCATGACTGCGATTTTCAAATTGAAAAAACAAACTAATTTTTTACTTTTGTCGTGGGGGGTGGTAAGCCAAATTTTTCTTTGCACATTCATCCTTCCCTCCTCCCATTGTTTTATAGTGATTTCCTTTGTAAGCAGGAAAGTAGCCATCTTGCAAATTTGGCAAATTTACAAAAGGTCAGTTGTGTAGGACGTGCATTGAAAAAAATTAATAATTTCAGAGCTAGTTCAATAGTAAAACAGGAAATCCGAAGCTAATCTATATTTCAAACTTCAATGGAAAATTTAATAGAGTTGTAGTTTATTTGTTAAAAAGATACCGACACGATTCTGTTGGGAAATGTTTGTTGAAATTTTTTTTGATTAAAAGTTGATTAGGACCAACTTGTTCGGGTGGCCATTTCATCCCACTCATTAATAATTTTTTGGTTGTGGACTTTGCCAAGGAGCAATTTTTGAAAATTCGATTATTGAAAATTTTTTGGGGATTCATTTTAGTTTGCCCTATACTGATTTATTAGGTGTTCATATTGCCCAATGAAACAATTTTCAAAAATTCGAATTTTGAAAAAAAAAAATTTCTTTTCGCAAATTTTTACCCCAGAGTGTCCATTTTACCCCAGATGTCCATATTGTCCCACCCTCCTCTACGCCAAATTTTTTATTGAGAAAGTTGAGAATTTTTGGGCGCAGTGAAAAATGACAAATTGTAGAATCACTTATTTTATGAATTTTTTTTCATCATAAGAAATGACTTGAGGAATGGAGTGGAGTTTCCGCGGCATATAACTTGCCTTGGTGTCCCATCCATTTTTTTCAAGCTGTAATTAATGAATTATAACAAAAAAATTTCATTTAGATTCCTGTCATTTTTCAACGCCAATATTTTATTTAGAATTCAAGGTCACAATTTTGGTGATTCTTTTTTTTTTTTTTAATTCCCACACCAATTTTTCCATTTTAAGACCTGATTTGACTACTGATACTAATTATTGTAGCAATTATATTTATTTCTTCAACAATTATTTTGGTTATTACTTGGATGGTAAAATATTTAAAAAGTTGAATTTATCCATAAAATGATGATACAAGGTGTTCATTCCTCCCCAATCAGGCGTATTTTTTCTAAACATAATATGAAATAGATGAGTTTAGAATATCATTATAAATCCATCCATTTGATTGATTTTCCATTATTCAATT
This sequence comes from Diachasma alloeum, assembly GCF_001412515.2. NCBI lineage: Eukaryota > Metazoa > Arthropoda > Insecta > Hymenoptera > Braconidae > Diachasma > Diachasma alloeum. The sequence continues at coordinate 166,633 of NW_021680368.1, read as the reverse complement.
CATATGCCTATTTCTCACACATTTCCTCATTATTTTCCATAGACAGGAAAAGGGTTGTTCAATAGTTCAATCAAAACTTCAATCATTTGCAGATTTAATTCAATTTAATTCACTACAGATGCTAAAAAAACAGTGCTATCATAGAAGTGATGTTCGTTTCCGGAAAAGATTGACGTTTTGACGTTCTAGTTATTTCTCCAACTCCCTTGACTTTCCACGATAACTGAATATTTGTTCAACTTGAGCATCTAAAAAAAGAGTCGAATGATCCAAGCTATCATTAAATTGTATCCCAATCCTTATCACATCGTCTCATTCAGTTTAGCCAGAAACAAAAATATAAATCCCCTCTTTAAATCACATCTTTAATAATTCTCTGTCAACTTTATATGATAATTCAAATTTCAACAATTCAGTATTTATCACAGATTTTTGGACTCTATAGCGAATCCAAAATTAATTATGACTTATGGGAATTGAAATATTCATGGAAAATATTCTGCCATGAAGCTAACAAGGTTTCTCCCCCGCTGGGAAGCCCATTTTCTCCACTCCATATATACTATAAATTTTCTTGAAATTCACACCTGTGTAGGTCGGCCAATCGTCTCCATATCGTCTCCCCTCTTCATATTCGATTGCACCCATTTTGCTTATGGAAGGAAGTGACGACTGTTCCATGTATCACTCCCTTTCAACAAAAGCTTTATTACTTGAAAATAGCAATCGGAATAAATGCATTAAATGACGTTGTGGAATTGCCAATGATTCATCCAACAATTTTAAGGTTAATTCTATACACAATTGTGACCTTGATGTAGAGTCTTGTTTGGAGGGTTAGAGATGTACTCATTTTAATTTCCCAACATCAGTCCACAACTTGAACATAAATCAACGAATTCTCAGAGAAATTTAATTGATCCATTCAATTTTTTAATCTTTGCAGACTCTCAAAGACGGTGAAATGCCGCGTGTGAGAAGCCGTCAAGTTGTCCTGGAGGACCCGTCCAGGCCAGTCACACCAGACATGGCACAAACTAAACTAAGTAATTACCAATGGATATAATATATCAATTAATTCAGTCGCAGTGGTAAAAGATAAGTCAAATTATGGAATTCAATTTTAACTTGAATTTTTGCTAAATATCCCGACATCGAAGGAGATGCAATCGTTTTTCAAGAATTTTTTCCGATATATTATCCAGAAACAATTTTCTAACATATTTTTTTTTATTGATTACGGTTTTAATGAATATTTTAGAATCTAGTGGGTTTTTACTCTCCACTGCAAAAGAGATCTGTGGAAATTTTGCATCGAAACGATTCCAATAAATTAAAGCATGAATAAAACTGTCTTTGTTAAAAATTCTTATACAAGGCCACAAGCACGAAACCATTTTGTGCTTCCTTTTCAACTGATAAAGTTATCTTTCTTTTAATGAAAATATCAGGCCACGAAGTCATGCTAATAATTCAGAAATAAAATAGGTAATATGAAATGAATCTAGGTACCATCATGGAATTACATGGGTTTAATGCTATGAATATCTCGTTCATTTGCGTAATTATTTCAGGTTTTTCTTTGGCCATTAGACTCTGTATATTTTCTTCCGTTTTCTTCTTTTAAATTTTTTTCTGCAGTCTTGTAGTAGGTGAATTATTGATTTCAAAATGAATCCTTAGGACCCTTGTGTCATGAAAAAATTGGCCATTTCATTTTGTCAAATCGATTACTATTATGTCCCTTCTTCTGCATTTTACTTATATTTTTGAAAATGATGATTTGTTAAGGGTTTCCTCAAATTTTCTGGCACAGTCCCGAATTCAATAAAATATTGGAGAAAACTTCGAAATGTTTCACATTTTTTTAAATGCAAAATATTCCAGAAATTTGGTAGAAACCCCGCGAATTTTCAAGAAAATTTAAGACTTCTATTAAATTCCCCCACTAATATGCAAAAACATAATTTTTTCTAAATTTTTCTACAAGACTCAGAAATTTCATCAATTTTTTCGGAATTTTATAGTGTCCTGGAAAATCTAAAAATTCCCTTGAATTTTTAAAAACCCCTGCGAATTTTCTCAAATTTTGTAGAATCGCGGAAAAATTTCTAGAATTTTCCAGAAAACTGATGAATATGCTCAGATTTTTCAGTAAAGATGAGGTTTCAGAAGATTTTGAAAATTAAATGGGAAATTTGGCATAATGAAAACAAAAAATTTTTCTCATGACTGTTTTAGTTTTTGCAATTTCCGAAATTCAATCATTAGGCAAATCAATTTTTTTCTCTGAAGAACATTCCATCATTTTCTAGAAAATTCTATAAATATCGAGAAAGTTTTGGAAATTTTTAGAACTTTTTTACTGTGCACTAAGGGGATGATTTAAAAAAAAACACGTTCATTTATGTCAAATGTACAGTCCACATACGAATTTTCACGCCTCTGACTTCAACGATTTCGGAATTCGTATAAAAAATGTGCACTCTTTTCCTTATGGGATCAGTTTTCAAAAATCACATACAAAATGTTTGCAGCTTCTGTATTTTGGGCTGTGCGTTGATAGGTCACTCCCCCTTCCTCCCCCCGCCACAATCAGGAAAATGTCTTCTTCCTTATGTATAAGATAAACGAGAGCTTTTAGCTGGAAATAGTAAACGACCTGTAGGGACATACTTTTATCGCGGACACAGCATTTCGTAACAAAATAAGCAGTTACACAAAATGGAGTCCCTTCAATTTTTGAAAAAAGTGGTGTTTTGCATTGAAACCTTGTTTACAGAAATTGTAATCCCCACATTGATTTTATTAAATTGTAATTTACCATCCCAATTACACATTGCCAAATGTGAATTTCGCCTTGTGAAATTCAAACTTGTAAATATGTAATCTGTTGTGCACAATTCGTCATGCATAATTCAAGTTTGTGCAATTCCCGAAAAATACAGAGCCCGGATGAGTGAATTTAGTTGTGTACTTGAATTCAAATGATGTTCGTCGAATTGCCTGCAACAAACTGAACATTCAGATTTGAATTAGACGATGTGGCATTCACATTGCACAAGGTGCAATTGGCTTGATACATTTGCATTTGTTAGAATTTAAGATATGGAATACGAGGATCATCATTTCTACTGACAAGTTTTCAATGGAAAACATCAAATGACTGTCATTCTATGTAAAGTATCCCTTATTGTTGTTCCCAAAATTGACTTATCTGGCCCACACCCTTGCAACCACTCAAACTAATCTCCCAATTTCCTGAATTTGTAAAGTAAAAACAGAATTCATCGGAGATGGATCCCTAGACGGACAAGTCCAAAAAGTCGCGGAGGAGACCCCAAGTCCCCACTTGCAGGACCACCAGTACGGCCAGACCCCGCATTACCAAGTGACAAGACGCCCACCACAGCCGATACCACGCCCAGAGCAAATCTCAGTTCAAGCTGTGAAACGACGTCTAAACCTCGAAGTGACCTCTTCAGCCCCAGCCCCATCGACCTTCAAAGCACCCAAAGGTAAACGTCGAAGATCAGGCTCAAACTCCTTCTCTCACACCCCAGCTAAAAGCAAAACTGTCGAGAGGACGCGGTACGACACGTCTTTGAGTCTCTTAACAAAAAAATTCATTAATCTCGTTGAAAGCAGTAGCGATGGTGTTGTTGATCTCAACGTGGCGTCTGAAAAATTGGAAGTACAAAAGCGAAGAATATACGATATTACGAATGTCTTAGAGGGCATTGGAATACTCGAGAAGAAGAGTAAAAATAATATACAGTGGAAGGGGGGACAGTTGCCTGGTGAACAAAATGACATACTAGAGTTAAGGAAGGAAATTAGTGATTTGGAGGCCAAGGAGAATACACTGGATAGATTGATCCATGGGGCTGAGGAGAGATTACGTGAATTGTGCGCTGATAGGCAATTTGCTTATGTCACTTATCACGATCTGAGATCTGTTCCTGCTTACAAGGATCAGGCGATAATGGCGGTTAAAGCACCTCCTGAAGCGACACTTCATGTACCACAACCGATCAATAATTTGGGACAACCTAAATTGCAAATCCATATGCGATCGTCCTTTGGGGAGATCGAGGTGTTCCTATGCCCTGATGATCCTACTGTTAAGGTCAATAGTCCTGGTTCGGGGGAGGGACAGAACGTTTTACCTAGAGAGTTCATTGTGGAGGATGAGAGCAAGAAAGAGGGGAAGGGAGAGTGGAAGAGGTATCGGGTGCCGAAGAGCGAACCTGTGGATGAGGTTGAGGGTGTTGTGGCATCAACTTCGTCCTCCGGTATGAGGGATGCGTTGTTGAGTGAAAGCGATGACTTTGGTCCTATGGGAGGGGGCAGGTTCCAACTACAGACTGAGGATCAAAATCCAACGACAGGTAATGTTTTTCTTCTTTTTCTTTTTCTTGCATTTGAGGGGCTAAGGTGGAAGAATGAAGAACACGAGGTGGAGTTTTCTTTTTTCGAACTGTTTTTTCATTAATTTAAGGATTTTACTTGTGCCCTAGGATATCAATAATTCTCTAAGGATAAGATATTATATATAGAAATGAACCCAAGGTTCAACAATAGTATAGTTGAAATTTGTTACAGTCGTTCGCTTCACTTTATTTACCATCATATAAACATGTTTATTCATCTCATAATCTGATTATTTACAACATCATTGATATGCCAACTATTCTCTACTTCTTTTTCATACATATGTACTTTAATATTTTTAATATTGGCTTCATCATTGGTCACTTCGCATTCATTGAAAAGAGCAGTCGGTTATTTTTACAGATGACGATATTCAATGGAGATGTTTGCAAAATAATCTGATGCCAAGCAGATTTGGTGATAAAATCAAGAAATTTTTTTGGTCGAAAATAACCATTTTTCGAAATCAATGCACAATTAACTGGAATATTTCTTTTCAACAAGAAGGATTATACAGACTATTTTGCAAATGTCTTGAGAACAAAATCAGTCGAAATAAAATATCTGCAATGATTTCAAAGATTTTTTTTTCTGAAGCAATCCATTCCGAAGATACTTGTAGAATAATGGGTAAATAGTTTCCGACTCGTCTTCTGTTCTTCACTCCTCAACTATTGAATTAACTGCATTCATTGATTTAAATAATTTCTCAATTGCTCCTCTGCATGTTTACACTTTTTTATCTGCAGGAAACCCACGGATTCATACAATGTTTAGACATGAGGGAAACAATGTCTTTGTTGTGGAAACTACACAATAATATTTTTTTTTCGTTCAAATGCTTTTCACGCACTCATTTCCATTTTTTTTCTTTCAAATTTTGTGATTTGTAATGCATTTTTAACGCTTATTTTTTTTTTACTTCGTTTTTTTTGCATAATAATAAAAATTGTTCATTTTCTTATTTTGCACATTTATTTCCTTACATTCCACCACAACTTGTATTTTTTTTTAATTGAAATGGATTGATTAATTCACACCACATTGAACAGTGGCTGTTCCCTATCGGAACTCTGACTGTGACCTGTGTAGTATCTTTAATATCACATCACAGGCAGAGTTCTAGTTAGGTGACGGTCCTCAACAACAATTTTAATTCATCAGTTATGTGATACTCGAATTTTGTGCAGTGAAGTGGTAAAACGTAATAGAACGAGGCGCTCTCTCACGTTTCGTTCAACATGAAATCATTTTTTCCCTTTGGCTTATCAGTTAATTAATAAAAATCTTCTGTTCATTTTCACCAAAACTTGAAAGAAAATTTTATGCTCTACGAGTTATTTTGAAGCTATCTATTCAAGAGGAAGATATTTCGATAATTCACAAAAATGGTCAGATTAAACTTCGTACGTTCTACAACTTCACAAGATAAATAAATAATAAAAAATCAATGATTCTCATGCGTTTTTTGATTTACCTGTTTCAGACGTTAATATATTGGACTTTAGTGAGTCCCTATTATCGCTGGAGCCACCATTATCTGAGAATGACTACTCGTTTTCACTCGCAACCGAAGAGGGCCTTTCAGATCTCTTCGATTTTCCATTTTAGGATTTTTTAAAATCACTTGCATTCATTAAAAGGATAGTAAATAAAACAAAATAACAATTGGAGAATAATGCAAAGTCGATGAAATCATGTGTCTTTTAACAATTAAAAAACATGGAAATTTACTCTGAGTTCGTCTTCCCAGCATGAAAAAATCAGTGGCTCAAGGACGAGTGGTTAGTAAAATTTGTAAAAAAAAAAACAAAAACATTTTTTGCTTATTACTTTCATGAGTAATATCATTCTTATTATTATTATTTTGTTATTTGTATGTAAAAACAAACATATCACGAAATAACGATTTTTCTCAGTTCATACAGATTTTCGTCGATTTGCTATAACAAATTAGAATGGAAACGAATGGCAATCGAGAGATTTGAAAAACGTTTTTTCAGTGCAATTACATAATTTATTAAATTAAGTTTATCGAATTGAATCATTTAAATTTAATCCCCATTATCGAACTACGTGAACGTGATTCGTCATTTTTATTATTCCTCAAAATTTTGTATAAAATCCATTTTTGAGGTTTCAATTATTTATAGACATTTTCGTTTTTTTATCCCGTACAAATAACATTGAGAATGCAAAAACTCTCCTAGAACTTGAAGAATTGTTCTAAAAACCAGTCTGATACCTGAATGATAATTAAATCTTAATTATTTGTAATAAAATCAATGATTAATTAATCTGAAGGAGACGAACTCAAATGTCGTACAAAAAATTAAACCCGAACATCAACAAAGAATACTAAAAATAACCGGAACGAGAGAAGTAGAAAACAGGAAAAATGGCGGCGAAATGAATTTTTTTTTCAACGATCGATATACCTGCGAAAAATAAACGGATTTCGACTTTTTTTTGTTTCTGAAGGGCGTGAAATACACGTCTTTGAGACGTTCAATCTTTTGAAAAATTCTACTGTGTCCGATGTTCTCCTAATTTATTTTAGTTGAAAAAAATTTCTTTACACTATCATCTGGCTTTGCCACATCGATAGTTAATCTCGGTTGTCTAAGATAATTGTATATTTAAGAGATTTTTAATAACAAAATGAAAAAAAAACCTAAATCAAATGGATTTTGTCATTAAAAATCTCTTAAAGGATGTACAAAGTCTGTTGTACGTCCGAAGCCATAGTGCCTACACCATTAAAAAAACGGATGAATAAATTGTCACGCACCTTTTACTGCACCTGTAAATAATTAACCATTCATACTTGTAATGCATTGATTATAAAAAAAATAAATAGTACTAGGTATTAAGAACTGAAATGAAAAGAAAAAAAAACATTTTTTTTATTGAACGAATGAGGTTTGATGGGAAAAATTGATACCTTGTATCATTAGTAAGATACACTCTATAAATTAGTTATTTTTAACTAAAAAGAAAATACAAATTATTTGATAAAGCAAATAATCGACGAAATGTTAGTTTATATAGTTATTATATAATATTATATAAATATTAATGTATATATGTCTGCACTTGTATAATCGAGGGATGCCCATTGCGTTGCTCTAAGTGTACAGGGACGACAAGACGAATTACAATATTTCGATGAGAAATTTTGTTGAGATAAATTTTCGATGATTTTTCAATGTCACTTATAATTAATTGTGCATCCCTTAATACTGCAATTTCTTTGTTGTTATATGAATATTGTTTTTTTTCTCGGCTATTTAGTTTGATTTTCTGAGTGTTGAGGTTGAGATGGTGGGAGTGATGGTGGGATAAGGAGATAAGTATCTTTATTATTGGTATTTTTTGATTATCTAATTAATGGTTTGATAGTGACGTGAGGAAGAATTGAGAGTGGATCTGGGGTTGATTTTTTGGAGATTTTTTGGAAGGGTTTCAGTGAAAGATGAAAGATCTTTCGACTTTTGATATTTTCCCTAATACCATTAGTCTTGGAGATATTTTCAAAATAATTGGGATCAAATGTTTTTGGATTTGAATCAACGAATTTTGACTTCACTGATTTTTACAGTGAGCAGTTAAGTGTATCTATTAATGTCAGAAGATATTTCTTGTGGAAAACTCAATTTCTTCTGAAAAAAGTCTTCTGACATATCCTCTGAATCCACTTCCAGAGATATCTTCAAAATAGGTTGTATCGAACCATTTCGCTTTTCTCCTTGAATTATTCAATGAGTCTAATTGAATGAATAATCCTGAAAATCAAATGATTAGTTACAGGGGTCTTTATAAGAGTTTATTGAACTTGCAAAGTGGTTTTGGAAATTGGATGCATCTCTTTATTCCACTCTACTGCAAAAAAATTATTGCAATCCCCTAGAAACATTGAAACATTGGTAGTAATAAATATTTTTTACTCAGGTATAGTGGGAGAGTAATTCAACCATAATTACCTGCCAGATGCAATTTTTTCAACTACGTGCGTATGGGTATGTGTAACGAGCTGTATGAAGTCACAATTTGTCATCTGTAAGAAATTAAACAAAAACAAATTTCAATTCTTTTTATTAATGATGACAAAGTGAAGTTTAATATCAGTCTGATGATTGTCGATGATCAAATTGCCGGATATGTCATGTGTATCGGCATATCAGCATGGATGGAGTGAAGAAAAATATAATCTTATGTAATTCAAATGAAAATTCATGAATATTTATTGAATCCGTCCCAGCAAAAATCAGGAATCATTTCAGCTGTTGAATGAACTTTGTTTTTGATAAATATCCTCGGATTTATGAGATACAAAAATTTTTGAATGAATCTTTTTTGCAGATCCTCGTTCATTCCATACGGTGAGGTACAATGAACGGAGATATGTTTTCAAACAAGTCTTGTGCGAACCAAAAAAATCAAAAGTGGATAATTTCTAAGATAAATATTTTTACCTATTTTTATTTTTTTGTTTGATTTCAACATACTAAAGTTTCAAACGTGAATAATCGTTTTCATTTCTACTGGAGATGTGGAATGACCGTCATTTTCCCTTCCAGTCACGTCAGGCGTGAATCACTCTTTTCTGAGCCTGACAGAATTTTCTATGCAAAATGACCATCACAGTTAAGCGGCGCCAGACTCGAGCCAAAATGACCAAATATCGTCATGTAGTTGTAAATCGACCGTCATTTTTATTTCGGTCATTTTTTAGGAGCTCAGTCGCAAAACTTTTTAATAGAATTGAATTATTATCATTGTTATTTTATTTATTAATTATTATCATTCATTATTTTATTTATTAATTCATATTAATGGCCCCATTGATACACTGTTAGAAAAAAAAATTAAAGTTCATGGACAGTTCAATAGTAATTCAGTGCAGGACAGTGCCGAACTGAATGCAATTTAAGCGGAAACAAATCATGAGATTTCTAATTTCACTGAAAATTCAATAAAATACTCAAATTTGAAGAAGCACGAAGACGAGAATCCTTCAATTTATTTGAATTTTCAATGAAAACAATTATTTAGTGTCAAATTACCCAGAATTTTCAAATAATTAAAAATTCAATAGTATGTTTATTGCAGTTTTTCGGTTTTCTGTTCATTTTCAGGGAGTAATTGAACTAAAATTTACCGTTCTTGTGGATCTTTCCCGAAATTCAGAATTTTCAGTGATAAAATTCGTTGAAATTTCAGTGAAACTTGAATATGATAAAAAATTTTGAAAAATGTACTGGAAATCTCAGCTAAAAATTTGTAACATTTTAAAAATCACTGGACTAGTATTTAAAAATTGAGGGTCCTCTATGTAGATGGAAATTGACGGTCAAAATTTATTCGGTCATGGCAAAATTTCCGGTCATGGCGGTGATTATTGACGGCTATTTTTGCTACTCGCATTTCTAATTTCAACAATTAAATATTGGACTCAAGAAGCGGATCAATCCCGCGAAATTGCGCATTTAGTTAAGAACTATTGTTTCCCAAATCACAGGTTACCTATCATATGATCATTATTCTGTGTAGGAATTTTCTCATCTTTCAGTATTGGATAGCCGAAATGAAGAACTAATCTCCCTTGTTTCGCATAGAATAACCGTTTTAGAGAGCAAATTACGTATGGAAGTATAGAATAATGAAAGGTTCTAAGATTTCTTGCTTGGATAAAATCTAATAATTTTTTAGAACAACTAAAATTTTGTGGTAAATTTTTTTCATCTCGGGGCATTCTTCATATGTTCAGTGCGATATTTTTCATTCTTGGTAATTTTCAACTTCCGACTTTCTTCGCTTCAAAGGGCTCTTAGGGGAGAGTGTTCCATTCTACTGAATGGAAAATTATTATTCTCATCAATACTCCCAAGAATAAAAAAAAGTTGACAAAGAAATTTAATAACAAAAATTTTTTTGCTTGAATTGCATCAAACAGTCGTTGTTTGACTGTTTCATTTCGCTCTGCTGTTTCATTTTACCCCACTCCCCCCCCCCTCACCCTATTCGAGAATGTCTTTTCTCTGTCTCGGTGCCCAAAAGAGGTATCCACGAAATTCCCTCATCTCACTTGAATTTCGAGATATTTCTCAAAGATTGATCTTCAAGTGAAATTGACTCATCCTTCAATTTTAATTGTTAATCACTTTCATAGATTTCGACTTTCATTGCCAACAATATTCCAGAACCGTCAAAAAATCAATAAATATCAATTCTTATCAATTCATTGATAAAAATCGAAGGAAAAAATGCCCATTCTGTTTTTGAATTCGCGATTTTGAATTTTTACCGCCACTGATGCAGCAATGGCGTCTGTCAATTACCACGATTACCACACAAACCTTCTCTATTCTCATTCGTCGTCAGTCCTCGTAACGCAAATGAAGTAAACGAGTGGAAACGAGGGAGAGGAAGAGAAGGATTGATGAAAAAATTGCTAGCAAGAGAAAGAAAGGTAAATAAAAATGGACAACATGTCGGCAGTTGGCATCTGTCGATAGAGTGGGCCTTGAGGCTGAACACAAGCGGTGAGGGTGAACAATTTCAGTGTGTAAAAAAGCACCGCTGGATTAATTTGTACAAAGAGGTAAATGATCTACCAGTGCGGGATTTTATCAATCAGATAACTCGTTAATAAATCATTAATCAATTGAATTGTAAAAACCATCCAAGTAGTCTGCTTTGCAAACCCCTAGCATCACAATTTGTACATAATATACCCCCAAATATTTCCTATTTCATTCCAAAATATTTTTAAACGCCCGAAAAAATAATAAAATTTCCCGAAAAATTCAGAACTTATCAGAAAAAAAAACAAGAAAAATGTAAAAAAAATCGTAAAAATTTCATCTCTCCAAACCGGTGAGTCAAGTGTTGTCAAAAAATAGCGGCGAGGCGGCACTGTATGTCATAATTGATTCAATTGTTAAATTTGTCTCGATTCCAACGGTTTCACCCAATAAAAATCCAAAAACAATTTTTTTTCACCTTAAAACCTTCAAAACCCTGAAAATTCATAAAATCCAATCGTAAAAATGGGCAATGCCGTGAGGAGCGACACTTCGTGAGACATTTTGTGAGAAAGAGAGAAAGAACGAGCAAAAAAAATAGTCGTGGGTTTTGTTAGTGCGACGCCGGTTGGAGTCGGGGGGATAACCTTCAAAATCGAAGCTTCCTTTCAAACCCTCGGGGACGAGCCTTCGATAGGTACGTGAATACAATTTTTTGAACCATTCCCATCCATCATTCATCAAATCAATTGGTGTTAGGGAGGTTCAAGGGTGTTCATTTTAGTGGAGAAATTCTGTTTTCGGTTTTAGGGATAATGAAGTGGCTCAGTACGAGCAACATCGGCGGTGAACCGGCACCACAAATGCAGCTACATCATCCATCCGCCAATGGCCACATACCCACTGCAAGTTTTTACACATTTATCATTTTATTTTCTAATTTTTTCTAATTTTTCTCATCATTTGGAGTCAAAACGTTTCGGTGGATTGAGGAATTAATTGATGACCATTAGTTTAGAGTTTTTTTTTTTAATTTCTGGAGGTAAAACATTGTTTGTAAAATTTGTCTCATTTTTTCAATGATTTACAAAATTTTTGATGAATTCATTACCAAAATTTTGGACAAATCCACGAGTTTTTGAGGGTTGAAGTTGATTCTTTCGTTTTTGTCGCTATTAGTGAGCGTTTGTCCGTAGTAAATGCGAAGTATTTTTTTTTTATTTGTTTGGAGTTGAGATGAGTCGATGATTGAGGTTAGGACAGACTCTCCAGTGAAATTTGATGCTAGATGCTGACAATTAAGTAGGGAATCAACGTTTATGAATTTTCCCTAAATTAATTTAATGTCAGTTTTGGAGGATTCTGAAAACGTTTTCATTTTCATTTTCGGAAGTTAAGATTGTTGAAGATCATTTAAAACTCTTTGTCGAAAATGCTGGGGATGTTAGAGGGGGGAATCGATGATTGTGATAGTTATCTGTCAATCTGTCAAAAAAAGGTCCATGGAGATCTTCTTCTCTTCATTTCCATTGCTACTAGGGGGTCATTAATCATTGCAGTTTTTAGTTTTATCGATAATTAGGATTATTGTTGTGAAATGTGTAACGGTGATGATGGTTGGCTGATAGCATGTTTGGAATCAATAATTGGGGTGTTGAGTCAATAATTAGCCAACTAATGCATTAATTAAACTTTTTTGCAATGCTGTATCTTATGTAAAATGATGAATGCATGATTAATCATAAATTATGAATGGATAAATAATGGAAATATGATAAATACTCTCAGGATTTTTTTAGGTTCATGGCAATAATTTTTTGCATTTGTTTTCACATTATTTCCAGTTATAATACGATTAAGGATATTTATTAAATATCATAAACACTTGGAAAAATTTTAATTTTTTTTTCGATTTATGGACAGGGTTGTTTCCTTCATGTTGCTAAAAATTTCAATTCACCAACCTGACGTTGATTATTCAGAAATAAAATAGACAATATGTACTGAATGTAAGCGATAAATCTTTGCATTATTTGCCTGGGCATACCAGATTTTTTCTTGGTCCTTGCATCCAGTGTATTTTTTACATTGTCGTCTTTTTGTATGTTTTATTCTTAGACTCTTCCAATAGGTGAATTATCAATTCAAAGATTAATCCTATGAGAACCTGTGTCTACAAAACTGGTTGAATGAGTTTCGTCAGGGCGACTACAACCAATTTTGGTTAAGGGGAGACTACTAGGGGAGGTTGGGGTAAAATGGACACTTGACTTTTTTTTAAATGTTAATGAGAGGCTGAAATGTTGATGAAATTCAATAATTTCCCTTTCAATACAAAGAACAATTCTTTCCCTTTGTGACGAGCCTAACCTGAACTCAATTGATAAATTTGTTTCTGAGTTATGAACAATTTAAAAAAAGTCTAAAGTGTCCATTTTACCCCACCCTCTCCTATGAGTTTTAAAAGTCGTGGGCTAGAATGAGATTTCTCACATTCTCAGATCGGTTATATGTCTGAAAATGAATAATTTGTGCAAAAAACTAATTGTTTATGATTCCTTTACCTCGTAAATGCTTAGAATGTTAAAAATAGTTCAGGGCCTCCAATTTTTGAGCTACAGAGATTTTTTTCCAAAATTTTTGGAAAAATATGTGCAATTATAATTACGAATTAGTTTTTTGAAATTCAACTCCTACACAGCTAATTTCGTTATTATTTTAATAAAAAAATTGTACCATTCATGTAAAATAGCCCGAAAAATGTTTCTGAAAGAATCAAGAATATATTTTTAATATTTTAAGGATAATTTTTCTGCTTATTTTACATGAATGGCGCAAATTTTTATGTTAAACAAAACGAAATTAGCTGTGTAGGAGTCGAAATTCAAAAAAACTAATTCGTCATTGTTATTGTACACATTTTTTCAAAAATTTTGAAAAAAAACTTCTGTAGCTCAAAAATTGGAGGCCCTGAACTATTTTTAAGATTTTAAGCATTTGCGGGGCAAACGAACAATAAACAATTAATTTTTTTGCCCCAATTATTCGTTTTTAGACATATAATCGATCTTGAATGCAAGAGGAATCTCACTCCAATAGCCTGTGACTATTAAAACTCATAGTAGTCTCCCCTTATGGATATCCAAGTACTCAGGCTATTTTTTCTCCAGTGAAATGCTTTTCTATTTTTTTAGTCGAACATCCGAGCCTTTATTTGAGCCCCATTTGACCCTAAGTTTCCGGACTTTTTACAATGATTTTATTATTTACATTTTGCAGTTCCGAATTTAGATCTCGATATTGAACCATTAGTAAACATTTTAAAAATCTGCAAAAAAATTGGAAAGTTTACTTTTTGGAGGATTATTGATGAAATAATTTGAAAATCGCAATTTTTTTAAAATTACGAGCATTTTTGATAAATGATTTATGAGCAATATATTTAAATTTTAATATATACAAATTTGTTCATCTTCAGAATTCTACCAGAAATCAATTTCATGCCTAGAAAAATAATGTTTCCGAAAGTTTCAACAATTTCAATTATTTATTCATAAACAACGAATGTTAAAAAAAATTAATAATTCCGTGCGAAATTTACTTTGAATGACGCGGAATATTCGTGATTTTTTTCAAATTTTTCTCATGCAATTTAATTGACCAATTTGATGGTTGAAATCGGTTGAATCTATAGTGTGGTTTGTACCAAACTATGAAAGATACTTAAGCTACTTAAGCTATATGTATATTAAGGATATCCTTAAGCAATAAGATTTATGGGACAATTAATTGATTTGATTTGTTCAAAGTTATTCGAATGATGCAATGTTTCGAAAATAATAATAAACATTAGTATAAGCTTGTACTTGAAACTGTACCATTAACCTTAAGCCAAGTTTTTTCTCACACACGGGCCCTTACAGGATTTATATTCAAATTGTTATTTACTTACTGGAAGATTCTAAAAATAAAAATAGAGGCAGTGTGAAAGAGTGTACTGAATCCAATAGCCATGGAAAAGTATTATTTACCCAGGCATTTAAAACTTTGAATCCTATATAACTTCATGCCAACACTTACATTCGTTGCATATTGTCTATTTAATTTCTGAATAATCAACTCAGGTTGACGGACTAAAAATTTTGTCAACACAAAAGACATAACTTGGTAAATCAGTCGAAAGAAAAAATTTTTTTTGAGTGTTTGAAGTTTTGAATAACCATCCTGGAATTAAAAATTATTCAAATAAAATTAAAAAATAATAATTTACAAAGTTCCAATCTTTGTTTTGTTTTTTTTTTGGGAAAAATCGCATTTTCCCGTAACAGTCCATGTCATATTTCAAAATTACTGTTGGATTATCACAACGGTCTTCATCCGCCATTTAAAATTGTGTACGTGAATTTAAGATGTAAAAACCTAAAGCGTGCATTTATTCGGAATTTTCTTCGTACTTTTGGGACCTTGCCATAATAACCTCAATATTCGGTTTCAGGATACCCAAGTGTCATTTACAGTTTGGTACAGAACACACTATAGATTCAAATAATTTCAATCTTCAAATTTGTCAATTGAATCAATCATCAATGATAAAAATTTGAAAAAAAATCATGAATCTTCAGCGTCATTCAACTTACATTTTGTACAGAATTATTTTTTTAAATACTCGTTGTTTATAAATAAATAATTGAAATAGTTAAAGCTTCCGGAATCCTTATTTTTTAGGTATGAAATTAATTTCTGGTAAAATTATGAATATGAATAAATTTGTTACAATTCCGAACAGATGATTTTTAAGGTAGAAAGTAGATTGTTTATAAATTATTTATAGAAAGTGCTCGTAATTTGAAAAAATTGCAATTTTTAAATTATTTGATCACTCTTCATCCAAAAGTAGCTACCTAATTGTTTTACAGATTTTTGAAATGTTTTCTAGCGGTTCAATATCGAGATTCAAATTCAGACCTTCAAAGTTTCAATAATACAATAATTGTAAAATATCCGTAAACTTGGGGTCAAATCGGGCTGACATGAAAGCTCTGATGTTCGACTACAAAAGTTGAAAAACATTAGAGTACTTGGATATCCTTAAATCGTATATATAATCGGATATGGTGTTGATTTTAATTATAATTGATGTTGTCTCCAGGACGTAGATCAGTGTGGACAGGTAATGGCAAGTGGTGATGCAGTGCGTCTTCAAGCTGGACAGACAAGTCAAATGGGCATAAATAGAGCCCAGGATGACGCTATGGTAGGTTATGGATTCCAGAGGCCAGCAGAGCCTGAATTCAATGCCCAGGCATCAACGTTTCAGACTAAACAGACACCACGTGCTTGGGCTCTGGCAGATGATCCCATCATCGACAACGTGAGTACTTCGTTCCATTCCAACTCCCATAAACCCGTCATTTCCAAATCCGAACATAATAATTTGGATTGATTTTCAGTTTTATCAATTAACGTTAAATTTTTTTGGATTTCAGAGCCACGAAAAATGGAAATATCCAATGACTAAACTCAGTGTACCACAACAGAGTCAACCACCCCAGTTTGGACTTCAGGCGATGAATAATGTACATACCGTACCTTATGAAATACATCCAATGCAACTCAAGGTAAATTCATAATTAAATTTCATTTTATTTTCATTCTCATTTCGATTTTATAAAAATTCAACGATACCAAGTGGATTAGAGACAGGGATAGTCATATTCATGAATCATAATTACCGGTAAATTTTGATGCCATCATTTATTTAATATTATTTTGAAAAATTTTAATTATTCAAGTAACTATCAATTCAAATATTTAAATTTTGAACTATTTTATTAATCAATAATTTAGGTAGGAAGATTGCCGATTATTCGGTTAATCGATAATCCCTTTTAAAAAATTGGAATTGTTTATTTAATGAAAAATTTACAGTTGCATATTATCAAATATTTAATTCATCATTAATCAGAAATTTAAATTATCAATATTATTATTATACTATTTTTAAATTTTGATTGAGTGTATTTAAACCTTCATTAATGTAAGTCACAAATCCTTTTAATATTGACGAAATTTTATATTAATGGCCATCTCTGATTAGATGACCAAATTCATGTTAATAAAATATTTGAGAATTAATTAGAATGTTATCATATAAGGCAAAACTCATGGCGGAAAGTACTTCTCATTTAACATTTTAATGGTTGAGCTATTTCGATAATTATGGATTCTATAAAAATCATTTGAAAAAACTAAATGATTGCGAAAAAGATTTCTTAACATTTCCCTCTGAGGCTTTTTATTTTTGTAATAATTCGCAGAGTGGAAAAGATGTTACATTTTCCTTGATTTTACTATAATGTTTGATCGGGGGATTATGCTGGCAATGAGTATTTATGAGAGAAAATATCAATATAGTGTTTTATAATGATTTGTCTCTCTAGAATGAAAGCTGATCCTCCCTCCCGGGGATAATCATCAGATTAACAGAAATGTGATATTGTCCTTTATTACATTACATTCTATGGAATCCCTTCACTTTTTTATACATGCGATGTGTTGCATTAAGACTTTGTCCACAGAAACTGTAATTCCATCTGAATTCGGCAAAATGGAAACTTGTAAATGTTTAATTTACTGTGCGCAATTTGACATAAAAATTAAGAATAATACAAAATCCTCGTGACTCGATTAGTGAATTCTATTTTTTGTTTTTAATTTGCCATACTCACATTATACGCATCGAATTTCACACAACGAACTGAATATTTACAAGTTTGAACTATACAATGTGGACTTCAGATGGCACAATGTGTAATTGCCTTGGCATATGTCAACTTAGTAGAATTAAAAATGTACATTGTGTAATTGGAGTGATCAGAATTAGTATTTCTGGAGACAAGGAAAATCAATGGAAAAAACATAAATTAAAAAAAGGCAAGAAAACTTGTAAAATCTATGAAAAAAAATTCAGTTATGATGCTTAGTGCAAAGCATCAAATGTGTCAAAAAATGAAGGAAGCTCATAGGTAATTTTTTTCAAGAAAATTTTGTATTGATATTGAAATATGGCATTTTGGTAGGCGTCATTTATTGAAATATAATCAAGGAACCTTTTTTGTAAAAAAGCATTTCAAAATTCTCCATTAAACCCTAATCCCCGAGACAGATCGACGATAAACAAACATTTTGTATTCAACTTCACTCATCCTTGACAATTTTCTTCATTTTCGCTCTCATAAAATCGGATGTCAATTAGTCATTGTTTTTGTTGCAGAGTGGAGGACCCGGTACCGAGCACCTCGTCTACCTGAACAATCAGATGACCTCCCAGCAACTCGCCCTCTTCCATCATCAGCATCAACAGCAGCAACAACAACAGCAACAACAGCAGCAACAACAGCAACAACAACAGCAACAGCAGTTCAGAAATGGACAGGTAAGATGTCTTATCTAACACACTTTATCCCTATCGCCATAAATATCTTCAACCACACTAAAATAGATCGATCTTTTACTTATCGATCAATGAATTATTGGACAATTTACTACGAAAACTTCGTGACTCTTACTCTCAAGTTCGTGACAATATTTACTCGCCCAGCAAATATCGTGTAGGCGGTTTCAATGGAGGGCCCACGCGTCTGAGTCAACCGATCATTTGATGAAAAAAACTTTTCGAGGCTTTTGGTTTATTCCAACGAAATTTATCATTTTGTTTTCCATTACAAAATAGAAAGTTTTTCGTTGCTCCTCCAAATTTAAAGACTCGACTCTGATTTTATCTTTTCTGTATCAGAGTCTTTTGGTGAGGATAATAGAGGGAGAGGGAGACAAGAGTTCCATACCTGTTGTGAGAGCGACGAAAGTCATGAAGAGTGAGAGAGGGAATAGGGGGCAGAATTAAAATTATGTCAGGGCCACCGTGCATTTTAAACTCATTTCTGAATATTTCAAATTCAATATATTAGATTTGGCATTGGCTAGAACAGAGAAATTTAATTATATGAACCATTTTTTGATATTACCATCTCATAAACAACTGGGAAATTTATCAACAAGTCATTGTTTGATTCAAACAGATGGAAATAAATGGATTTCCCTCGAGGAGTGGAATTATCACTTGAAACGTTAGCAAAGAAAAGTAAATATATGTGCACATCCGCATGAAAAGGGACCACTTTGTCGATTCTAGATTTCAAGATATTCACGTTTCGGTCTCAGCAACTCCCATTTACATCAACGTTGAATTATTTTTTTCATTTTCTCCGGCGACGTCATTTTTGACCCTATGAGGATCTTTTTGGGCTCAAAATGTGCGGAGTGTTATAAATATTATCAGAGTATACATAACTCCATATCGACAAAGTGGTTCCTTTTCATGCGGACGTCCGCATATTGCTTTTTCTTGAATTTTGAATTTAAAATTGCTGAACTCCATTTTTTTTATATTACTTGATTCAATTACGTGAAACTCACTTCAATCTCACTCAGTGGTTTGACAATATCTCGGAATCTTGAAGAGAATGCGAAATATCTATTAAGGACGGAATTTTCACTTCGCATTTGAACGTGAAACAATTATAGGAAATTCTAATTTTCGAGTTTTTCTTGAGAATAAGTGAAGTAGAGATGAAAGGTGAACGAAATTTTTCTTGAAATAATTGAGGGCACAGAAAAAAAAAGTTTCTAGTTTTGAGAGTTGAGTTGCTGATTTTAAGGAACTTATGGTTCTAGAAGATATTCCAACGAGACTAAAGAACTGGTTACTTAATTTCAGAAGAAAAAATGCTGAAATGCAGTAGCAAAAACGTTGGGTCCTTAAATTGAGAACTTTTGAGTTCTCAAGTTAAGAACATTTGAAAGAGATAAGGGTGAGTGGGGCAAAATGAAACAGTAAAAAAACTACTGTTTGACGCAATTCAAGCAGAAAAACAACTTTCTGTTAAATATTTGTCTTTATTAACTTTTTTTCATTCATGGGAGTACTGATGAGAATAATAATTTTCCTTTCAGTAAAATGGAAAATTATTGAGAAATTTTGACGGGTGATTTTGTCAATGGATCAATTGAGAAGAAAATGAAACAGCGGGGGAAAAAAGGAAAATATGATGCTGAATTTCAATCGAATAATCTATTGACAAAATCTTCGCCCATCACAACTTCTCAATAATTTTCCATTTTACTGAATGAAAAATTATTATTCTCATCAGTACTTCCAAGAATAAAAGAAAAGTTGACAAAAAAATTGACAACAAATTTTTTTTTTTACTTGAATTGCGTCAAACAGTTTTTTTTACTGTTTCATTTTGCCCCACTCTCTCCTAAAATTCGACAATAATTATATCATTAATTGAGTCAAGGTGTAACGTATGTACTTAGGAATAACAAAGACTTCATAAACATGAGTAGATGAATTTTAGAATTAGAAAAAAACATCAATGTAGGAATGCAAATATTTTTAATTTAAGAGTCGAAATGTTCTTAATTCAAAATCTTTATTGTGAGAACCCAAAAGTTCCGAATTACAGAACCAACTTTTCAATAAAGTAAAGATGTTATTAAAAAAATACCTGAGTTATTCTCCACACGCCCGTGCGAATTATAGGGTTAACGAAGATGTAATTTTCGACTCATTACGTTTTACCACTTAAAGACCATTCGAATGCATCCTTCCGCGACTTTTTTTACGCGTGTTACGCTCTCTGAATGCTTTACGAAATATTACAAACACCTTGTTCGAGAAGTTACTGACAAACGTTGTTTATTTTCCTCCAAATACCTTTCCATTTTCTCTTAGGGCTATTTAAACCCTCATAATCAGTCTTCAAGGCTAGTTTTTACTGAATTTCTCCCAGAGTAATAGGTATATTTTTCCGATGACTTTTTTGTATTCCTTATTTGTAAAATCATCGCCACACTTAAAAATTTTTGTCTGAAATTTCCGGTACACTTTTTGGAAATTTTCATCAAATTTAATTACCACTGAAATTTTAAGGAATTTCGTCATTGAAAATTCAAAATTCCGTGGAAAAATCAAAGAGAACTGTAAATTTCAGTTCCATTTTTCCCCGAAAATAAATAGGAAGCCAGAAAATTGCGGTAAATATATTCTGGAATTTTCTGGACAGTGACACTGAATGCGATTTTTAGAGGGAAAAAAATCATGAAATTCCAGATTTCACTAAAAATTCAATGTATGGCACTGAATATTCATATTAGATTGGAAGTTCAAATAAATTGAGGAATTCTCGTCTTTATGCTGCTTAAAATTCTGGAATTTCACGGGATTTTCAGTGAACCCTGAAATTTCAGGATTTTTTCCCCCTAAATCGCATTCAGCGTTACTATTCCGAAAATTAGTAATCAGCTGTCCATGAAATTTCATTTTTTTTCTAACAGTGCATCTCACTTCAATCCTAATATGTTTTTAAGCATTGACCTCTCATCGAAATCAAATTTTCTCATTCTACAAATTATTATTAGTTATTCAGACGATTATTCAATTAATTTTCAAATTCACTTCAAATGAAAAATAGAAATGACAATAGGAGGAAACAGGTGAATTGAAGAATTCCATTCGTATTTACTTGAATTAATAAACAAAAATTCTTCACTCAAACTCCACTCCCTTCGCAATCCCACGTATGCTTCCTACTTTACCCACAGTGTGTCGCTCCAGTCAAGGCGTCGTTCTTTGTTTCGCCCCGGAGTCAGTCTACCATCCACACGAAGCCCAGTGAGACCGGCTCATCACTGTTGTGTGCATCAAACCACAACTAAAACGAGCAAAAAGAAAGCAAAACTAAAAAAAAAAGACAATAAACCGCTGAAATAAAAACAAGCTCAATTCCCATGTTCATTCCGATCTCGTAGCAAGTGCATTAAACCTCTCGGGTCAGTGATAAATTCTAACATTGGCTGACATACACATCGGTAAATTCAATTTAATTCATTAATACGTGGGATAAAAAACGAGTCACTTTGGGGAACTACTCAAAATGAAAGTGTGAGACTGAAACTGTCCGTTTTATCAACTGTGCCAAAACGGACCGAGGATAGTAACGTAAACAGTGACTTGGCGTGAACAAAACGAACCAAAACAACACTTCCAAAACAACAATTGATTAATTATTCAACATTAAATAACCATTAAAAATTGATATTAAATTGAAAATAAATAACATCGAGCCTTCGGAATTGACGAAAATAAATCGACATAAAAAGTTGTGTGAGTTTGTTCTCCATCCACAGGATTGAACGAGTTTTTTTTATTTGTTTTGAAGAAGAATTCATTGGTGGTGGATTGTCGATAGTTCAGTGGATAATAATGATGGTTTTTCAATAATTAGAGGGAGGGGGATAAAACGTGCTGTCAAAAGTAATCCGGCAGTAGTGGGGTTGCCGAGGGAGAGAGAGGAGGCTGCGACTGCTCATAGCTCAGCTCAGTGATGGACGAATCGTGTTGTTGCCCCCCTTTTGCTGTAAATAAAAAGTGAATTTATGATTTTTTTCCTCATTGCAGAGAAATTTTTTTAAAAACTCCTATCAAATTTTACCTTTTGGTAACACATCAACTGATTGATCAATTGATCATTGTCGATTGATTGGAAGTGTGGGTTATTTATGAGAAAATTGATTCATTTATTCGTTAACGATAAATAAATGAGTTGTCGAGTGTTCTGCAAACTACACAGTGGCGAGATTGATTTTATCAATTTATTTGGAAGTGAATACAAACTTTAAGTGGGATTGAAATCTTTTGACATTCAGTTGTGACAAGTGGAGAGGAGAATACCTTCGGTTTCTCAGGATCTGTTGTGCTCTGTTTGAGTTTGTGTGTCCAAGTTTTTTACATCTGTTGTGTTTGGAAAAAAAGGGGAAGAGTGAAGTGGATAAATTTGATACGGTGGATAGTTACGGAGTTGGCTACGGTCAGGGAGCTAACACCGGCGACTGGATGAAACCGCCGGGGGATTTATTCCTTTACTGCGATATGAAAGACCTGGGTGCTGATATGGTACATATACATAACTTTTTTTGAAGAGTAACGATGATTCATCGATGGAGAGAAGAAATGAGATGCATTTCAATTGATTACATTTTTTTGCGTTTCAATACTGAGAAAAAATATATTTTTGCCAAATATCCATTTACTTGGGAAAACTATTCATTTTTTCAATATCGTATTTCTCCAGTTGAGTTATGCCCAGGCCATCCTCATTAGGTTTCAGTTATATCTATTATGTTGCTCTAAAAGATGATCATGTTAGTTATGACCTTAAGGGGAAACGGAACCCCTGCGTTTATATGAATCTTTAGAATTGTGTTTTCTCCTGCAATTATTATTTTTTATTCATTACACTACTTCATTGACTCAACAATGCGATAATCGAGTCGATAAAGTAATGTCATAGATAGAAATTAATAATTGTAGGAGAAAACACAATTCTATGATTTGATATAGACAAAGGGGTTCCGTCTCCCCTTAAGAAAAATTCAAAAATTTCTTACTCTCCAGGCCATTTTCGGTTCTCGGCTATTTTGAATTAACACGAAAAAATCCGTTTATTATTGCCAACTTTCCGAGTGGTAAATCTCACTCTTCTCAGGGCAATTACTTTATTTCCATCTATTAGAAAAATCAAAAACAAAACAGTACCAGAAATGTCTGTTTTAATCATTGCCATCAGTGATTCTAATTTTTAATTATCACATGAGTCAAAGATTTTTCAGTGGAATTTGATAAATATTTCATTCCTACCTATTTAAAAAACTAATTCACTCTAAAAATTTCCTTATAAATAAGAACCACCAGAAGATCACAAAAAAACTTTATATCTTACCTGTAAAGTTACATCCATTGGGGACATTAATCATTTGTTGTAACCACATTATTGAGTTTAAAAATACTCTACCTTTGGGGAGGAGAAATTTTGGAATGAATGCAGGCGGTTGGAAAAATAATTCAGTTGACCTTAAGTGAACTCCTCCAATAATTATCAACATAAAAAAATTAATCGATATTCTTCGCTCTAGACAATAAGAAATTTAGAAAAAATGAGTAATCATTAGAGGAGTTCATCCAAGGTCATGTGTAACATAGTCATCCTTCACAGCAATATGATTGTTATAATTGAAACCTAATCAGGCTCGCCTATGCGTGACTCGATTGAAGAAATACGACTTTGAAAACATGAATGCTTCTCTCAAGTAAATGAATATTTGGCAAATTTTTTTTTTCTCAGTGAACAGAAGATGTGGATGAATGAATTGCCGATTCTGTAATTTTTCTTAGAAATTGCTTAGAATGTGATAAAAAATGAAGATATGATGAAGCTGACACTGGCGGAAGATTCGCCAGCAGAAAATTCGATTTAGTCGAGTCTAGGGGTGGCCATTATTTTTAAGTCATGTACAAACTCGTTCGCGCTTGAAAAACGTTTGTACATATAATTGTTTGACCCTGACATACTTACAAATCCCCTAAATTGAATATTCTGCTGGTGAATATTCCACTAGTTTCAGCTTCATCCACTTGTCATGTGTTGAAAAAATGTCGGTATCTATGTGCAAAATTCCAGAGAAATGTTGATGAATCTTCAGAAACAGGCGTATACTAATAGAAAAAATTATTTTTATTGAGATGTTTCTTTCTTGGAACAAGTATTATATACTTGAACCACTTGCAAATAAATAATAATCAGTCATATTTATTTGAAAATTAACAACCAAATGATAGTTGGTTCAAATAAAATTCTCTTGATAAAATTAATTTTTTCTGTCAGTATAAAGAGATGGTTCAAAATCTGATATTTTGCCCCATAAGCTATACCGTTGGGCTGCACTTTTAGAATTTTTTTACTCAATATCTTGAAAACGATTCCAACAAATACAATTTTATCGATGCAAAAATTCCTTTAAAGATATCCAAGTACTTTGGCTATTTTTTCTCCAGCAAAATGCTTTTCTACTTTTGTAGTCGACAAACATCAGAGCTTTCATTTGAGCCCCATTTGACCCTAAGTTTCCGGGCATTTTACAATGATTTTGTTATTTAAACTTTGCAGGTCTGAATTTGAATCTCGATATTGAACCGTTAGAAAACATTTTTTAAATCTGATAAAAAATCAGAAAGTTTACTTTTGGAGGAAGATTGATGAACCAATTTAAATTTTTTATGAATAATTTATAAACATTTACTTTTTTACCATAAAAATCATCTTTTCGGAACCCTAGCAGATTTATTCATATTCAGAATTTTACCAGAGATCGATTTCATGCCTAAAAAAACAGGTTCCCGAAAGTTTAAACAATTTCAATTATTTATTTTTAAATAACAAATGTTTAAAAGAATAATAATTCTGTAAAATGGAATTTGAATGACGCTAAATATTTGTAATTTTTTTCAAATTGTTCTCACGTAATTCAAGTGACAAATTTGATGATTAAAAATGGTGGAATCTATAGTGTGGTCTGTACTAAACTGTAAAAAATACTTGGATATCCTTAAATGTATTTAAAAACAAGTGAATAAAAAGAAAACCGTCTCGATTAAAAATTAAATTTATGAAATTCATAACCGTAACAAAATTTTTACAAAGATTTTCTTTTGCGACCCTTAATTTTCTTTACAACCTGTTCTTATAGACATTCCAATATCTCAATTAGACATTTATAAAACACTTCACGAATTAAAGTAAATTTTTAAAATTGAAATTCCAATTTTTGCCAAATTTTTCTCAATCAATGAGAGATATTCCAATTTTGGTAAATATCTTCATTTCTCCTTTCTCTACGAAAATTTCAGTGCTTCAATTAGATTTGAGTTTTTTAAATCAAAAGTTCATCTATTCTCCCCAGCATCGAAGTCCAATCAATCTTCAATTACAATTATTTCATTGGTTATTGAACAGTTGAACTTCATTGCTTTTTTTTATTGAAGATATTCGCGGGTTTTTTGTCCCATGGCAAGGCCAGGAGGGTGGAGGGGGAGACATGTGTTCAAGAGTCTCTCGTTCATCTTCTGCACCTGACTGCATCATCCCTTTTTGGTCGTTAAATTGTAAAATTCCATTCGTTTCGAGGCTGGATGAGTTCTTTAATCTGTAATAGTCAGTTGGGAAATGGAGAAAACCTCCAGGAACTTCTTTTTACTCTTTCTTCCACTTCAGAGTGAGGTTAATGCTCTTGAATCGTTATGTTTAATGAGTTTTTATTGAGTTTTTAGATGAAGAGGAAGGTATTTTTTTGACAGGAGAAAAACAGATTTATCTGACAATATCAAACACTGAAGTGGTTAAACGTAATAAAACGAGCTGATTCTTCCAATTCTTTCCCTTCTGAAAGAAGAAAGATTATCTTGATTGTAGGAGGAAATTCAAGGGATTTTTTTTTGTAAATCATAAATTTCTCTAAAACCACTCGTTATCGAGATAACGAGGTGTAATTTGAAAATGATTCAGGACTTTCTACCCCCGTTGTAAAATCGTCATAGTCAACTTGTTTATTTTCCCACTAACTATGGTATTTTGTACCTTTTTTTTATATTATAAAGGTTTTATTCAATCGAACCTTTTCACATTCTCGATTATATTCCCCTGCGTTTTCAATTAAAAACTTAATAAATCTATTGCATTAGCTATTATGAGTACATTAATGTACAGATTATTGTTGTTTCATAAAGACAGAACATTTTTGGTTCAAGAAACTTCACCTGGAACGACATTTCAATGAGTTTAGGATTCCATTGGATGTTATTTATTGATATTTTTTATTTAATCACGACAGATTAATGAGAATTCTCAATAAAAGGATTTCATTCGTCAACTGCTGTACGTCGCAAGTTTGAGCCTCATGCAGAAATACCTGAAACTCGTTTAATTTCAATCCTCTCCCCTGCTGAATTTTCAGGCGGGTTACGATCCCATTACATGCGAGGTGACTATAAAAAGTCAATTTCTCACATTCGTTGCCATCGTGAGTGGTACAAACAATATTGTAAAGGGCATATCGATTTTTAGGGTTTTATTATTATGGTTTCATGTGTCAATTTGCTGTCTAAGGGCAAAATTTTTAAAAGCCGTGTCAAATGCGGAATTTTTGATAAGTCGTGACTACTTCAAGTGGGTAACGTAGAGAAAATGGCACAGTCAAAAAAAATTTACACACATTGGTTGTTAAATATCTCTCAAACTAGCAGACCGGTGAGGGAATATACCGACCCTCTTCTGAGTCTTGAAAATTCATCACAAAAAAAAAGCAAAAATAATTTGCGAATGTAATTGACAAAATTTTGCATTTAACTGACAAGAATTCCACTGGCTCTTCTGTAATAGGGATTTTATACATTTTTTTATGGAGAAATTATGAAAATGAATCGTTTAGTCTTCAAGAAGTTAAATACAGGATAAATTCCACAATTTCGGCTTTCAAAATGGAAGCTTTGTTGGTTTTGACGATCCACTTTTGCCCGTAACGGATGTAGAATTTTATGAAATGTGAAGATATGATGTTTTCAGACAATGTGTGTATGTATGAGCGGATTTGTTGGATGTTTTTATAAAGCTTCCCAAAAAAGGAATAAAGTTGAAGCCCAAAATCTGAAATTCTGTCCGATAATTGCTATTATTTTCGAGTATTTCACTGTAAGAAATTTCTTGAAATTTCAGTTACATCGTTATCTGAATTTCCGATGTTGTGAGTTTGAATTCGATTTCACATGAAAGGGTTCACATTATTTCTCATTCATCTAAAAAATTCAAGAAAATTGGGTTTTTCATGTTAAACGATCATTGATTTATCAATGAAAGTTTAAAGTTCCAAACTCATCGTGAAAATTGAACATCACACACAATTCAATTTTCTCTAGAATGAGAATTTAAAAAAGTTGTTGCCTGAATTTTCAAACTTTTCAATGTTTTTGCAGTGTCGTATGGATCTGAAAATCGAAAAATCATCGTCAAATCAAATCAATCAAAAACATCGCAAAATATTTCTTGTAATAATATCTATCAAATCAACTCACAATATCTCTATGTAATTAGGGACAGCTCGATAATAATTGATATTTTCCATTTTTATGGTAACATCGATCAATGCACGATCACTCCCGAAAAAAATGAGGCAGAAGGTTGAAAATTTGATGAAATTGTAACCTTCTAACCCTCAAAAACAAAAACCAATTTTTTTATAAAAAAATGTGCCAAGGAAAATTTTGGAAAATTTTCGCCTCCTGGAAATTGAGGATATCATCATTTTTAAATAGAACTTTCATGGAAAATTTTAAGAAAGAAATGGAGAAAACAAGCCAAGTCAGGGAATTTTGAATGGACGGCCATAGTGTGCAGAATGCTGCAATAGCTCTTATATAGCTCTGGTAGAAACAAACATTGAAACATCAAAAAATAATTGTTATGAAATCAAATCTTAGTAAAGGCGGAACCGATATTCTTCGCACAAATCAGAAGAATGATTAGATTGAAATTACAAAGTAATTTAAAAAATTCGGCGCCAAGATAAAAATTCATAAAAATTCTTTTCTGATCTTTCAATGTAGAGCTACCCTATTTACAGCAATGTGCCCCCTATGGCCATCCATTAAAAATTCCCTGATTTGGTTTTTTTTTCTTCATTTCTCTTTTTTCAAATTTTCCGTGACAGTTCCATTTTTTCAATATAGTTTCGTCAATTTTCAAGAAGAACCAACTGAAAATTTTCCTTGGCACAGTTTTTTTTACTAAACCATTTGTTTCCATTTTTTATTAGGCACATTTCATAATTTTTTTCTAAATGAGGAAATAATTAATTTTATCTTCGTGAAGTGTTGTTTGTGGGAATAGAATTTGACCTGTTTCATGTTTTGTCTGCGTTTTTATTCCCTAAAAAAGAAAGTATTTCTATCAAGCTCTTTTCCACATTCATCTATCTACTGAATTTTAATTACATAATTTTCAATAATCTATTCATGCATTGGCGTTAATTGCAAAATTTCCGTGAAATGTTTAATTCATTCACCAAACTTAATTTTCAAATTCTCGGTAAAAATCGAACTTATTTAGGGTATCCAGCGAAAAATTTCTTCCAAATTCCTTTATTTTTCCCAGTTTTCCAGACCATAGTATATATCTAACTTAGGCAGGTAAAATAAAATAATTGTACCCACGTGTGGAGTTGCCACCGAGCCAAAAGCGAGTAAAGGGTCCTTCGTTTCACTTCCCGTGGTTAAACACGTATTTTTGGTCTCGGCTTAGCGGGAGAGAAATCTGGCTTTGCGTCCGCTGGGACGAAATAGTGGCTTTTGACATAAGGCCTAAAAAAGTTTTCTGGCGAATATGAGGTTGTGGCTCGAGCCGAAGGCGAGGTGGTGCAATCATATGAGCTAGAAAAGTTTCTTAAGTTTTATTATTCGTGTGTCCGTAAAGCGCGGCTTTACGGCCGGATTGACAAAAAAGTTATTTTATTCCCTGACTACAGAAAACGTTCATAAGAGTCCAACAGAAGGGTGGAGCAAAACCATCGTGAGTGTAAAACGGGAAATACTTTTTGTTATAAAATGTGATTAAATGAACAATAAAAATTGATGTAATTACCATTACTCAATAACAAGGTAATAAAAAATCCATTTTGCTTCATAATTGATTAGAAAAGTTATCAGAGTGTGAAATTGTTCACTAGCCATTAATGCGGTATTGAAAAATAGGTCGTAAACAATTACAAGTTACAGAAGTGAATTTTATTCTGATCTGGTAGGAATATTCCCACAGCAGAAGATGCAATTTAGGGGATGTTCAAGGGTGTAAGGATGAAACAATCATATGTACAAATCTCTTTCAAGTGCGAATCGGTTTCTGCACGGAGAGAATAAAATAGTAGCAATTATCATACCCATCGGAAAGATTACCATGCAGATGGGACAGCTTACCATTTTCCATAGTAATGCTCATCATATTTCATTGATATTTTTTGTTCAAGCAAAAAATACGGCTTCCAGCAATCTCACCGAGAATTAAAATGATCATTTTCCGTAAAATCTCTTAATTTCAGGAACGTGTCCTACCAATATCGAGCGAGCATGAACATCATCAAAAAAAAATTTAACACTGGTTTAAATGAAAGTTATAGAGACAAAACCGGGAATTCCTTGGAAACTAGAAGCGACAAAGTGGGCACTTTTCTGTGCATTTCAAGTTGTGTCTTCACGTAACCTGCCTTAGGTCTGTGCCTAAGTCAACCTTCATTACATTGGAAGAGTTGTTGGGAGTAGCAGTGGAGTCAGAGGATCAGGATGCAGTTCTGGATAACTTGAAATCTGGCTGAGGATCTCCCCCCCCCGAGGGTTGCAAAGAGAATAAAGTTCTTAACCTCTCCAAAACGTAACTCTTTGGAAGCGAGTACCACATCAAACCTTAACTTTTAAATAAAATAAGATATACTCTACCCACAGTTAGTATTGCCAGTGTCTTTGGCCCTTCGATGTCGAGTTTACCAGGGAAGTCTCTCAAATCAATAAAGATCAACATGCTAGACTGGTCTTTCTGCACAGGTCTAATCACTAGTTCCCCAGCAATCATCAATAAACTCTAGGGTTCAGCTGCAAAGGTAGAATCATTCCTTCACTCGCTGAGAACAGTTAAACATCTGTTCATATCGCGTAGTGAGACAGACCAGATACTAAGACAGGAGGCGGCTATTGCAATTCAACCGGAAGAAAACAATGACGATTCTCATCCTAAAAGAGCTCGATTTGAGATTTGATAACATGTTTGAGATCTTATGCAAGAAAACTGACGGGATTCGAAATTCAAACAATCCTTCATATCAAATGGATGGCGATGCGTCGAAAAAGGAGAACCTTGATGCAGAAGATTCTTGCACGTGTTCGGAAGACAACTGTCCAGATTCTTTCATAGTTTCTAACCCAGATAAACCATTGGCGTTTTCAAATCTAGACCTAGGCCAAATTCTGGAATTACCTGCCAGAAGCTAGATGTTAAAGCGTGGAACAATATAAAATACAAAGAAGTCCAGAAGAAACTCCAGGCTTCATCCGTTTTTGATACACGGAGAAAAAAGTTGGAGAAAAATGACCAAACAAGTCAAGTAATCGTGGAGCAACCTCGATTTTTAGTATTTTTTCACCTTAAATAGTAGAAAAAGTGCGTGATTAGTAGTGAAATTTACTTCGTTGGCCGGAAAAATTTACTAAACGTGAGGGTGATTTGTACCGAAACTGTAAAATTTACCCTGCATCCCATCAAAAATTGTCCCACTGAAAGTGACTAATCGCTCCAATTTTTCATATAATTTTTTTGGAACGGTGAATGATTTTTACCGAACCCGTTTGGTAAAAATTCACTGCCATCCGTCCCCATGACCTTCAGACGGGTACGAAACAAACAATCCCCTGCCGGAGTGAGAAATTTTACTAAACAGGAGGATAATTTTTGCATCCATAGATGTATTTTTTTAGCGAAAAAATCGTAAGATATCCACCAAAAACCAGTATTTTTCAACAAAATTAAATTTCGCTCCACGATTACCATTCGTATAGTAATCGAAAATAAACAGTCAACCTGGGACTGTTGCTCCGAAGTCATTTGGTCAAGACATGTCGGCGAAGTCTGATCTGACAGCTGGTACTATCACATGCACTCTTAATCCAGAGACAGAGACTGTTTTCAGCTCCGTGAAGTTAGCAGATCAGGGTCATCAGATCGGGTCGGCAAATATCTAAAAAATACGGGCTTTTTATGGGCTTTTTTTTGCAGAAAAATTAAAGTTTCTGCTTAAATATTATGACCAAAAAATCGATTTTTGAGTTTGAGGTGTTAAGCTAGCAGACCAATGGGGTCGAATTGGGATAATTCATGCACAATGGCACAGAATTAAATACGGGCTAATTTGCTGCAAGAAAGTAATTTCATTTCAACTTCACGTGGCGACTGTTTTCAGCTATCAAATCGCTAGTAGAAAAGTATTCTCAAAGTCTTGATGACGTCCGAGAGGCCTTTTTTCGGGGAGTCTTCGGTGAAACCAATCGCAGACGATCTTTTACATTTCACCCGTGTCCAAAAGGCAGGAATATTTCAGCTTCTTCAAGCCTAGGGAACCACACCTAGCAGCGATATTGGTAGAAATTCTACCTTCTCATTTATTTGATGAAAAGTCTCTCAGAATTTCTGGACTAATAACGTGGCATTCGAAAGGTTTTCCTCAGAAGAGAACAGACCTCCCTAGTTCAAGATATGCAATTCCCTTCGTCCAACATCACCAAGCAGCTCTAGGGACCTCTCCCAACCGGCTCCCCAATGAAATCGCAGTACATCTCACCTGTCACTCCTGAGAAGGGGATAAGCCTTCGAGGAGACCATCCAAGGAGGGAAAACTCAACAGAAGTGCTCAACGTGCCCAAAGATCATGACTATTCTTTCCAGGGAAGTCAGCTGAGCCACTTCATTCCTTGGTGGTTTCAATTAGGAGCTCTGAAACACATTATAAGAATTTCAGAGGGTTACTTGATTCCAGTTATAAATAAAAAAAAATCCACCTGCACCTCTCGTAAGAGGAAAACCTGGAACTGTATGCTACCAAGGTAACACCTTAAATATCAGAAGAAATAAAGTCGATGCTTCGTCAGGAAGTGTTAGAAGAGGCTGGATGGGAGATACGATTCGTATTTCCAATGTTTTTGATCCCGAAACCAGATGGAAAATTTCGACAGATATTCAACCTTTGATGCCTGAACGAGTTCTTTTACCCTCAAAAGTTCCTGCTCCGAAATCAACGAAGCGTTCCTACATTTCTTCAAAAGAACGACTTTCTGGTAAAAATCGACCTTTCTCAGGCATACCTGCACGTTCCGATCAAGCAAGGCCATCGCAGGTACCTGCGCATATCGTACAAAGTTCAACTTTTCAGCATCATCTGCCTCCGATTCGGCCTTTCAACGGCGCCACTAGCCTTTCCCAGAGTGAGCAATTGGATTGCAAGTATTCTTCGTCAGAGGCGTTATCGAGTTTTAGTATACCTCGACGATTTTCTTCTTGCCTACCAAGACCCCGAGGTACTTCAGCACCAAGTGATATTCGTGATAGATCTTCTCCACTCGTTGGGCTGGATGACAAACGACCACAATTCAATTTTTCACCACGCGCACAGAATTGAGTTTCTGGGTATTTTCTGGGACACCAAGATGCACACAATGGTTCTACCGGTCAACAAAAAGAACCGAATCTGAAACCTCTTAGACGAGCTAATGAGGTCAGGCAAGTGGAGCTGAAGAATCGGATTGTCCTTCCTCCTGGGGATGCTGAACTGGGCAGCATTTGCTACCCCACTGCGACCACTGTTCTCTCGGCGTCTGCAACACGCGAGTTGTCAATTGCCAAAAAGTGCTCCGATGAGAAAGACTTCCCTACCCAGCCCAGGCCTCCTACTGTCTTTGGTGGAAAAACATACATCGGACAAACTCCATCTTTCTCTCACAATCAGATCTGGACATCTTCCTAACAACAGATGCCTCTCAAGATGGCTGGGGTTTTCAATTAGGAGATTCATCGAGCAAGGACGTGGTCCCGGTTCAAAGAGAATGGCACATCAACCACAAAGAGCTTCACACGGTTCTGTTGGCGATTCAGACGTTCAAGGAGCAACTTCGGGGCCGATCAATCATGTTACAGTTA
Organism: Diachasma alloeum; assembly: GCF_001412515.2. Lineage (NCBI taxonomy): Eukaryota > Metazoa > Arthropoda > Insecta > Hymenoptera > Braconidae > Diachasma > Diachasma alloeum. The sequence continues at coordinate 132,993 of NW_021680368.1, read as the reverse complement.
GACAACAAGACCACGGTAGCCTATATAAAAAATCAAGGACAAACTCGATCTCCAACCTTCCTAGAGATCTCTTAACCTTGTTGAATCAATACCAAATTCACCCGCTTCCCTTTTATCGACCGGGGAAGCTCAATACGATAGCGGACAGATTCTCCAGAAACCTCTCGCTACCAGACTGGCGTCTGGGTAACGAATTTCTGAATCGGGTGTTCAACAAATGGGGCACTCCGGAGAACTACCTATTCGCAACGTCTCAGCCAAGAATGCTACCTGCCTACACATCGTTGGAGGCCAGCGATCAACAGGCTCTTTTCATAAACGCCTTCAGCAGGACTTGGGATTTCAAGCTGGCCTGGGTATTTTCACCTCTTCCGCTGATCCCAAAGGTTCTGCACTATCTGAACGCGATGAGAGGGATTTGCCTCAGAGTGACCCCGAGATGAGAGAGAACCTTTTCGAAGGGGGGGGGGGCGAAAAGCAGGAGTCTTGCTCCCTCCCCTCTCAGCTTTTGAAGGTAGAGGATCACTTATTGGACTCTCCAACGGGTCAACCGCCTCAAGAGACCAAAGACCTAATTTTAGAAGTTTGGAGGGTATGAGGTGGAGCAGGCTGATGAACGGTTTATCCGAATCAGATATCAAACTTCTAGGTTCGTCGTGGAAGACGTACTTCTCAATATGGAAGCAGTGATTGGAGTGGTTTTCAACAACCAGCGTGCCTTCAGATGAGCCTACTACTTAACAACTCGTCTCATATTTAAGTTTCCTTTCCTATGAGAAAAAGCTGCCTTGTAGATCAGTTTTTACACAGACATATGTTATCTGTTCCTTGAACAACCCTGATAGAAGGACAATTTGAGCTCACACCCTATGATCAAGTCACCTCTGAAGACAATCGCGGTCCAGAGGGCAAGAAAATCAACACCTTCCAGAATTACCGTCTGGAACATTGAAATACTGATAATCTGGATGTCGAACCATTTGCCTAATGCCATAGGCATCTTCCAGGTATCAGCTTTTACGGCTCTCCTACTTCTATTAGCATCAGGAAGGAGAGTGCACGATCTGACGTTCGATTGCTTGAACCACGAAAACGAAATTATTCTCTGACCAACGTTTGGATCGAAGACTGACAAAATAGATTATCTACAGTCAGGATGGAAAATTACTAGTTCGGGGGAAAAATTACTAGTTTTTCATTCGATCTGGTCAAATTCATAAAACTACTCATAGCTTTATCAGCGGATAGACATAAAGCTTGTCGAAACCTCTTTCATTTATTTATATCGACGAAAGGCACTGTAAAAGCAGCTTCTAGAAGGATGATCGCGGGATGAATCCATACCGCCTTTAAAGATGCACATATTCATTCGAGTCCCGGCTCGATAAGGTCACCAGTCACTTCTCGTAATTACCAAAACGATATGTGCTTGGATTACTGAAGAGAAGGAACTGGAAAGTTTCAGAGAATTTCTTTAAGCATTACTGCAAGGAGATAGAGAAAACGAAAGTTTCGAAACCCAAGGGTTCTCTCACACAAAACTTCGCACCCGTCCGAAACGGTGTTCGTTCTGTTAATTTAGTTTTCATATTTTGAATCTGGATTGAGTTTTTTTTTTCATTTCTCTTACTCTGAATAAAATAAAAAATTCAGAAGATTTGCCTCCTCTCATTTATTTCACGGAATCACGGTACAATTTCAAGTGCCGGCAGATTATAGACACCTCCGAAGGGTCAAGCAGAAGGCACAGACTTAAAATAGGAACGTTTTCCACCCTGAAAGGAAGAATACGTATAGTTTAGGTCTAATAGATAAATAAATAGAGTAAATCTCTGAAGAGTCAAGCCTCAGGAAATCTAAAATATACGTTTTCTTCCTTTCAGGGTGGAAAACGTTCCTATTTATTACTTTAACTGCATTTATTAGACCTAGATCCTCAGTTGTAATGAAGTGAACAATTCATTTTATTCCAATAACGGATTAATAAATTCTTCCGCTTCGCCATCTGAACAATTATCCCATTTGTAATTAATAAAGTCTTCATTAGTTAGAAATTATTCATTATTTCTCTTTCGTTATAATGTGTTATATTAGGCCATCTTAAGATCGGATATTCTACTATGTTATTAATCCTATGTCTATAGGACCTGTTACCATGAACAAGTAACCGTTACGATGTTCCATGGTAGCTATTCGCATGGCCATAGTAATCTCTCCATATTATAAAAATCCAAATCAACTTTTGGTGATAAAACTTTGGTGCTCGAAATTAAGACTCCACCGACGTTGGTGGCCGAGTGGATTAGACGCAAGTCTAGTGTGCGAAAGGTTGTGAGTTCGATTCCCCGTGGAACCGAATTTTTCAACGGAAGGCTCCGGCGAGCGGGAGGTTGCTAATAGAGGAACCGCCTGTACCGGCATGGGTTTTCTGTGGTTTCCCCATGCTACTTCTATGTTTTATAGAAGTGCGAATGCGGTACAGTGTAGAATCCACAGCCGCATGCATAGGGCTGGATAGAGTGCCGAATGGGACCCAGAAAGGGACTCCGAGGCCGTAAAAAAAAAAAAAATTAAGACTCCAAAATTAAGAGTCACAAAAAGGATCACGAGGGGTATAAGGAGGGTCAGATTCTGGGTCACAAAGGTCAGAATAGGAATCATGGGGGTTGGCGAGCAGGGCGCGTAGCCCCCTAGTACTTACTAAACTTTGCCCGCGACGAAAATGTTATATTAGAAAGAAGATGTTTCGACAGACAAAGTCTTGCAGTTTTTCTCCAAACCCTCTTCCTTCGAAGATACTTGGGTAATAATCTGGAAATTCAGTTCGACTCTTCTCATCCACATCATTTTATTTTCATGTTCATCCAGACGATTGGTCATGTTTTTCCCATCAGGTGAGAAATATTTGAAACATGGCACCATGGTAATCACACAAAAGTTGAATGAATTACCATTGACTCAGTGTTGCCTATTTAACGTATGAATCACTGATGACACCTTCCCAACCCTCAGTGAGTCCAAGTCGCCCGTTTATTCAGCTTGTAGCACTCTACTTAAGCTCTACACACTCTAACTTCGCTCGACGCACGGGCTTGATGCTGACCTTACTTGGCACAGTACAACTCGACCATGAGGTTCTTGCACAACACACAATGCACGTCATTAGACTCTCCCTCTTCCATACATTCGATTCTATTTATTTTATTTATTTTTATCGCTCCTGTTGGACTGACATGATGGAATGAGTCAAGGTGAATTTGACGTCTTCGGTAATTATGCATTCATCGCAAAAATGAGTGGTTTTAGATCGTGAATTTCAATAACTAGTTGGTAAAATTTAGCAACTAATTAATTAATTTCGAATTATTAATGACGAAATTACGTGAAATTTCAATGAGAAAAAAATCCAAGCAATTCACAGGAAGTTTTAGCTAAGCTAAAAATAACAATGTTAACAATGTTATCTATAAAAAGTAACCAGCTTGAACCTCTAATTCAATAAATTAAATCAATTTTGACTATCAAACTAGATGGTGAGGGCATATATACATTTTGAAACAATCTCGCAATCATTTGTATCTTGATAATCGATCAATGTCTCGCCGAGAAGATATCGGCATAAGAATGTTTCACAATAATCTACAATTTGTTGTTAGATTTGATCCATCAAAAAAATTGACGAACATTATCGAAAATTTAACAAATGGTTGTCGCATGAAACCGAAAAATCTTTTCTGAATTTTAATTAATTTGTTGTTAAATTTCAACAACTAGTGTTTGAAATTCACCAACTAGTTCTTGATTTTTCTCCGAGTAGGAAAAAATGTAAAGAAACCTTTCTTTCTCTCAGGTTATTCGAAAATTAACGAAAATATTGTTTAATGTGAAACATTCATTCCAACATTTTGTTGATTCATAAGATTTAAATTGATCTTGCGATTACAAAAAGAATATCAGATTGCTTATAGCGTTTTTCTTGGACCACTTACTGTGTCAGTAAGTTCGCCGCGTTTCTCAGCAACCAAACAAATTTTTGACGTGGATACGTCGATGGTTTCAATATGGGGGGGGGGGCATTTTGGGAAACGGTCCTTATGGGCAGCACCATCTATCGGAATTCTAAAAAATTCTAGACATTTCGAGATAATTTGCGGAGTTTCTAGAAATTTCGAGGAAGTTCAGGGAGTTTGTAGAAAATTCGAGAGAATTCAGGGAGTTTCTAGAAATTTCGAGGAAGTTCAGGGAGTTCCTACAAAATTCGAGAGAATTCAAGGAGTTTCCAGAAAATTCGAGAGAATTCAAAGAGTTTCCAGAAAATTCGAGAGAATGCAAGGAGTTTCTAGGAAATTCGAGAGAATTCAAAGAGTTTCCAGAAAATTCGAGAGAATGTAAGGAGTTTCTAGGAAATTCGAGACAATGCAAGGAGTTTCTAGGAAATTCGAGAGAATTCACAGAGTTTCCAGAAAATTCGAGAGAATGCAAGGAGTTTCTAGGAGATTCGAGAGAATGCAAGGAGTTTCTAGGAAATTCGAGAAACAAAGAAGTCCATGGACGTATCCACGTACAATTACAGCTGTGTCGAAAATACAGCCGCCTGAAATTTTTTGTAGTGTTTTTCGATTTTTTGTTCAGTCGGTAAAACAAGTGGCAACTGGTAATGGTGTTACTTGTCTGTGAATTACTGCCTACAGCCGTTATGACAAAAAATGGCTATTTTCGTCATATGGCCGAAATAGTATATTTCGCGTCGAGTGCCACTGGGGTTTTCGACAAGTGTAAGGTTGGCACACCGAGCTTTTGGCTCGGCGTGCCAATCACACGAATCGAAAACTCCAGTGGCACTCGACACAATTGTGGCACTAGGCGTGAACGATATTTTTCCGTAGTGACTTTCACATTTGCCAGTTCGGGAAAGGGTCAATACCAATTTCCGGACTGAGAAAAGTGAATGTCAGTACGGAAAAATAGTATGTTTCGTCATTAGGCCGAAAAAAAATCTTCTGGCGAATATGAGTTAGCAATCATATGAGCTAGAAAAGTTTTTTTAGGCCGTATGTCGAATGATATTTTTTGTCATAACTGTTGTAACCAGCGATTTACGAACGCTTAGCGGTCGTAAAGCGCTGGCTTACGGCTGGAATGACGAAAAAGTTGTTTTCGACCGAGTGGCGAACATAATTTTTCTTCACAATGTCCATAAACGGCGTTTGACGGACAGTGTGATGAGAACTACTGTTCGTCACACGGCCGAAATGTCCTATTGTAGCACTAGCATATTACAATACGATTCTACTCCTGCAAAATGTCCGTATCATGCGTCAGAAGGGAGAGTATTCTTCCGTTTTGGCTATCCAATATTCAAAAATAAGAAATTAGTATAAAGTTAAATCTTATAACTTAAGATTAAGTTAAGCTTAAGATTAAGTTAATCAAGAAACATCTTTATGTTTTCATTCTAACAAGGCACCATCTCGCGTGAATGGTCCACCTCTCGAGTAAATTATTGCATTGTTGAAAATAATTTTTATATTCAAAGAGTAAGACATGTCCGGAACTTCCACATGTTAAAATGAAACCATTTATATTTTGGCAATTATCAACTTGTAGTTATTTTTTGGCTACAATACCAAATATTGTAGCCAAAAAACATGTTTCCTAATGCTAGGAAACACGTTTTTTTTTATTTCAGTGTAGTCTCAAATAGTGGCCTCTGATTAGATGGAAATCAAGACGAAACAGTAAATCAAGATGATTGTGATTTCAACGAAATATAAAAAATTGATTTCTTCAGTTACGCGCTATCTTGCATAATTTATCTATAAATGATTTAAAATTGATTTCATTAAGATACCATTCATCCTGCCAATTCGTTGAAACAGAAATGAAGGAATGCAGTATTTGTAGTCATAGTTTTATATTTCCTCTTAATCAACTATGGATCCTCCTCCTCCTCCTCCTCTCTCTCCCCCCCCCCCCCCNCATAAAAAAATTGAGTGAAGATTTTATTACAAGATAAGCCTCCTGGGCTCGCGTATTTCAAATTCAGTCCCTTTTTCCTTATCAACCGGTACCCTCCTTCGCAGGAGTTACTTCCATATCGATTGAATCTGGCACGTGGCGCCAGTTTGCTTGGCGTCAACGCCTGGCAAATCTCTCGCTCTCTCTCTCTGTCACCCTCGTTCTTTCCTCTCGTTCCCTTCCACAACTAAACCCACGTGACGTTCGTCCTTCAAAAGATTACCCTCTTCTCATCCATACCACGAGTATAGTCTTCGATTGAGTAATATTTAATCCAAATCTCAACGTGATTTCCTTGTGAGAGGTGGATATCATCGGTGGATTTCTAACGTCTTATCGATCTGTTTTATCTGCATTGATCAATTATTCAAGTGACTATTGCAGGGGGGGGGGGGGGGGAGTACGTCATATCATTCTCGGAAATCAATTATAGCCTTATATGTGGGGAAATGATTTTTTTTCTAATGTTTCGTTGGCAGGAGAGAACGACTGCAAATAACTCCGATCAATTGCAGATATTTTGCTTCTGAATGGAAGCATTGTATACCTCCGAATTTAAGTTTCCAGTTTTCTTCGTGAAGATGACTAATTTAGGGGTCAGGACTCCGAATCTAATGTTTTTAGACCCTGTCCGTATGTATGTGTGTATGTGACCGATTCAGTTTTTTCACGATAACTTCAAAAATAATTATCTGAATCAATTGAATCTGGGCTAGAAATATGCGTTTCTATGTTATACACACCGAATGCGAAGATGGTGTCGATTGCGCTTTTAGTTTTTGAATTATTCTAAAAAATTTGCCCCACGGTTGGTCCAATGTTAGTGCAAGGTTGGCGCAATGTCGGCACAAGGTTGGCGCAAGATAGGCCCCTATCATGGGTAAATTTTCTTGTAGTTAATAAATATACTTGGGGGAATGATAAGGGGGGTTTATGGCGGTCTTATGGGTGTTTTATGGGGGATTTATGGGGGTCTTATGACTTATGACTTGTTTGCAATACTTTGGATTAGGAGACATTTTCCAATAAACTCAATTGATTCAAAGATATTTGCAAAATAATGTTCATGACTTTTTTCTGTTTAGTCCTTTCAATTTCTCTTTTACACTAATTATGCCGGTAATAGGTGATGTTTGAAGAACATGTCAAAACATCTTTGTAGAACATTTTAGTATTTCCAGAATAGTATATTTCGTAACGAGTGCAAAAAAGTGTTTTTTTGGCGAGTGGGAGTTTTATATCACGAGCCGAAGGCGAGTGATATAATCCCACGAGCTAAAAAACTTTTTTTCACGAGTTACAAACAATATTTTTCATCACAATGTGGCGGAAATTGGACTTTTAGGCACGCGGAGCGTGCCGAAAAGTTCACTTTTCGTCACAGCGTGATGAAAAAGGTATTTTGACATTTCTTTAAGGCCTTTCACTCTCACGGGTAATAACCAACTAAACCAAAATTTTCTAATTTATGGATACTATCAAGTACATAATTATCATCAGTATCACTCAATGATCTCCCTAAGGAGTCATATTACTCGAAAAAAAAGTAATGGTTCAACTAGCTCTCGAATTAATTTTCGTAGATGTTCTACCTATTTCAAGTAGTATGACTGTGAGTAGAAAAGCAGATTATTTGAAGAAGAAACATCTCAAATTGTTACCAACTTGATTCAAGTCGAACTCACCGACTGATTCACGCCAAAAAATCTGCCTGTTGCAGGTAGTAGATACACTGAGAAAAAAAATTGCTTTTGCCAAGTATATTTATTAACTACAAGAAAATTTACCCATGTCTTATGCAGAAATTTATAGACATTTACTTGTAGCAAGTAAATATACTTGGCAAAAGCAATTATTTTTCTCAGTGTAGCGACATGATCCAAGTAGAATTTCATTGAATTTCAGGAAGTTTTTTTCTGGATGTAACATGAAGCACCTACACATCTTTCTCTGGAAATTACCCCCAGAACCCTTCATTACCCCACTGTCTCCAAGTTATGTATGAAGAAAACCAGTGGACAACGGCATTTTTTTTCGAAATGAGTATAGTAATTGTTGGCAATTAATTAGCAATTTCCTTCCGAATGGGTTTTAGTTTTCGAAATTCTTATTTCACTGTTCTCTTATTCTATTTTTTCATGTCATAATACTATCATCAATTGAAATGTCAATTGACAATTTTTTGAGTATTCGTTGAAAAATCGATTTTTGGAAAAACATCATTTTTTTTTCGAATCTGTATGAACCATTAATTGGTGTCAATGAATAGAGCTTATTAAAGTCTATATGCATGAAGAAATTCATGAAATTCGATTAATCCCTTATACGAAAATTAGGAAAAAATTGATGAAAAGAGACCACAGAAACCATATAAAAATCACATATTCGGACTTTTTAGACCACATTTACAAAGCCTCCATTCGGAAGCAAAAAGAATCATTCCCTTGGACACCACCCACCACTTCTTCACTGACATTATTTTATTTTTGTCTCCCACATCTCTCCCCACTCTCCCTCTCTCTCTCTCATCTGAATTTAAATTCCCAGACATCTCAAAACTCCTCTCAAGGTTGACTATCCTCTAGGTGTAAGGAAAATTGACTGTCCTACTTTTTTTATTTCTTTTCCATAAGTAAACAAAGAAAAAACAGGTACGAAAATAAAAAGTATGCCTAACGGAAGAGCTAGACAACGAAAGCGAATAGGTAAGATCAAGCGGGTGATCGTGCGAATGGAATAGGAGGAGAGGACAGTGGCCATGACCCGAGAGAAGTGCGCGGGCTTTTCAGTGTTGTTGGTTGGATGTGTTGGAGAGTGGGGTCGGTGGCCCCACTGTGGTAACCATGCTCAGGGAATAGGTGCGTGGTTATGGTTCGTGCGGCGCTCGTGACAGTTGGACCATTGGCGCACGCGGATGGTGGTACTACTTACTGGGGGAGGGGGACCACCGGCTCCGGCTTTCCCCTTCTTCTACTTTTCCACCTCGAATTGTTAGGATAGACGTCTACCGTCCTACCTAACCCGGTCGATAAGCTCGCCCACACCCCGATACAACTGTTACGTTTTTCGATTTTATTGGAGGGATTTTTTGGTTAGCGACGGGTGCGGGAGGGGTAAGATAGGTCAGGGGGGGTTCAGCAGGTGTTCTCGGAGGGTTCGGACATTTTTCTGATGGGGAGGGATATGTTTGGTCGGTAGAGGATGAGGGCATTGTTACTTTTTTTTAAAGGGAAATTTAACAGAGAGAAAACACTTTTAGTATTTAGAGATTTTTTTTGTAAGAACAACCCTGAAAATCAGACGGAAAAGTATTCGTATGGAATTTTAAATAATTTTTCACAATAATTTAATGTAATTTCCTTTTATTTTAAGGGGTTATTTAGTTTGAAAATAGTTCATAAACAGAGGAGTTGAAAAAACATAATCTGTAGGACAGTAGGATGTCCTATGTGAATGTATGAACCATGCGATGATTCGTTTTTCTAGTGAACCCCTCAATCCACTCTTTTTTCTCAATCAAAAATAAATAATTGGATCTTCTATGTATCAAGGATTTTATCCTTAAATTTGAGGAATAAAAATTCAGTGTTAAGGGTAATTCTAATCACTGTCAAGTATTTCTAAAGCTTAGATTGCTGAAAATTAGAAATATATTCCCAAAAACTCAAACTTCTTTTTCGCTTTGTTGGGAGATTCGTATTGAGCAGAGATCATAAGAAAAATATTTTTTTGTGGAATTTTGTAAAGGAGAGAAAAGGTCTGGTAATAGGATATAGAGTGTATAATCTACATGTATGTACTTCAATTTTTTACGTGGATGGGTCTTTAATTCCATGGTGGGGGCATTTACGGAGGAACCCATAACGGCTGGTGCCATCTGTCAAAATTATAGAATATTCGTGAAAAGTCTCCGGTTTTATATAAAATTTGACAAAATTCTGCGGTTGTATAGAGAATTCGGGAAACTTCTCCGGTTTTACAGAAAATTTCACAAAATTCTTGGAACATTGAATAAGAATTTAGACGTATTACGTTAACTCTACTGTATTAAGAATACGGCCGATCAATTTTTTACTCACCTGTTAATTCCTGAGCGATAAAATGAATCACTTTTTATGCTATAATTAATTTGAGATACCATCAAATTCAGAAGTACTATGTATTGAGCAAATTTCTCTGAATTCATGACACTCACCAAAATTTATGAGATGACATTCTCTTTGGGATATTCCTTGTAGATGATCCATCCACGCAGACATGAATTCTTTACTCATTTTCTTTACAACATACTTAACATCTGATTTTGGAAATATCTTCCTATTGAAACGATCCATGAAAATTTGTCAAGAAAATGTTTTTAGAAGAAATTGTAAATTCTTAGAAAACGCAAGCGAGACAAATATAAGAAAAATTTAACGGCTCAAAATTGTCGTTTTTGCTTTCGAATGGAAGCCTTGTATTTTTCCGATTTTTCGATTTTATAATTTTAAGTGCAAATGGTCTAGACTGTTATGAAACGTGAAGAAATTATGGTTTTAGGGTCACGTCATTATGTATGTATGTGACAGCTTGGGTTTTTGGTGATTAATTTTTAGAAAATTCAGCATAAATACGATGAAATTTCTACCTAAAAATCTGAAATTTTGGCTCATTGTAGCTATCATGGAGCTCAACTGTGGCGCGCTGTTTCAGTCCGATCGGTCCAGTAGTTCCTGAGATATAACAACTTATTTAAATTTCGTTTTTCCTGAATATCAAAAACTACTGCACCGATTGCAATTGTTCTTTTTTCAAAATACTTGTCTCAATGGCCTCTATCTACATCAATAAAAATATTCATACCCATTCATACAAAATTTTCGAGATATTGCAGTTGTTTCATGTTTTTATTCTTTTACGCACGATAACTACAGAAAAAAATGACAGCAAGTTGAAACTTGGTATAGTCCAACTAAATCTTCTTTTCCCTCAGGAAACTAATTTCAGGTTTAATTACAACGACAATTAACCGCAAGTTTCCATTGTCGAAATGTTGATCTCTCAATGAAAACAATTGACATACAAATTTTCAAAGGGAACAGAAATTTTAGTCTGACTATATGATCATAGCTCTTATAATATTGAAGGTTGGTATTTTGGATAGGCGCAATCGGCCGACCAATTTCGGAGATATTTAACCTTTTGTACAAATCTATTTCATTAAAAGGTTGAATATCTTCCTGTAGTCACTCTGTAGCATGCGATTACGGCTATATGCCTGTGACAAGGACAAGGAATAACTACAGACCCATTCGGAAGCTTACTATCAATAAAATTGAAAGAAATAAAAAAAGAGACTACACTGAGAAAAAAAAATACTTTTACCGAGGAATCATCCTCTTGGGAAAAGAATTTATTTTGTTAGGAACATATTTCTTCTGGCCAGTCATTCCTTGGTAGTCCATATCCATCCAAGTATTACAATTATGTTGAATTATGAGATAATTATCCTTCATATGACCTCGAATGAACACCCTTCATTACTTTTTAATTTTTTCAAATTTCAGATTTTCTTACGTACAATCATTTGGAAAAACTCTTAATGTTAATAATTGTCAATAGAGTTCATTTAAGGTCATATGTAGCATAATCATCTCATAATTCAATATAATTGTAATATTTGGAGATGGATTTTGGACCACCTGAGAATGGCTGGCCTGGAGAAATACTCTTCTAAAAAAATTAATTCTTCTTCTAAGAAAATGATTCCTTGGCAACAGTAATTTTTTTTCTCAAAAAATAATGTAATAATGCAGAAATGAACGGTCACATGCCTTCTATCGGATAGGCTCCAATCCCTACTTGTCTATTCTCTGACTAGGGGGCTCCGCCCCCTGCTCGTTCCGCTCGCCAACCCGGGGGGGCTTCGCCCCCCACCCCCCGCTCGCTCCACCCTCCCACCATCAGTGTGACCGAGCGGGTATGACTGTGAGGGTTTTTTCCACAACTCCCGTCATCGAACTTCATTGTAGAATATCCCCTCCGTGAAATGAAGTTGATAGAGATATTTTTTTTTACATTCGAATATGAAAATACAAATTCATGGTTTTAATTGCCTTGAATTCAAAAGAAGAAGTCCCAAAAGTAATCAGCATTTTTTCAGTTATACATATATGAGGATATTGGGGGAATATTTTTTAAAGTTGCAACTGAGAGTGCCTCCTAAATGGAATTGAATTTCAGATGAAAAAACAAGCAGAACTTTGAAATTTTTTTGGGGTAATATTTCATATACAGATTTGGTGGAATCGTTGGACACCCCCATATTTTAGCGTCCCCTGAACCCCCCCCCCCCCCGTTATTTTTTTATTATATAGANCCGTTATTTTTTTATTATATAGAGAGAAACAGAGAAGAAATTCAGAAATGGTGTGCATACTGCGCAATGAGTTGCACCTCCATGCCATCCCGAAGCTAATTCAACATTCATAAACCAAAGTAAGTGTGACCAAAACACAAGCGAGTTCAATTGATCGATCAATGCCGCATGAGTCAGTATCCCCTCGGGTCACCGGTCACTGATCTCCGACTCCGATGGTTGGGTGAGACGTGGGAGGTTAAAGAGGGCGGATGGTGGCCAATGCGGCTTCTGCAGTTTTCCTCACTCCTCTTTGACTTGTTGGCTTTTCACCTGTGTTGTCGCACTAGCGCAGGTGACTCACTCCTCATGAATCTTTTTTTTTTACTCCTCAAAATCATCAAAGCTCACTTGATTTTCATGAATCGAGCATTAAAATATCTCTGTTACGTATTACATTATTGATTTTCAGTGTAAAGTTGGGGAGACTGGGGTAAAATGTTGAGAAAACAAGTAATGATGGTGTGGCGGAATTTCAAAGGAGGACTTGAACACGTGCGCTCTCAATCTAGATAATATCCAGAGATGTGCGAAAAATAATTGAGATAAATGTTGCTTCATGGTTTTTGATGCGAGATAGAACACTGAGTAAAAAAATTATTCTTGCCAAATACTCATTTACTTGAGAGAAGCATTTATTTTTACAAAATCATATTTCTTCAATCGAGTCATGCCCGGGCGAGGCTGATTAGATTTCAATTATAACAATCATATTGCTCTAGAGGATGACTATGTTGCACATGACGTTGGATAAATTCCTCTAATGGCTATTCATTTTTCCTAAATTTCTAATTTTCAAGAGAGAAGAATATTGATTAATTTTTTAATGTTGAGAATAATTGAAACCCAATGAGAATTGCCTGGGAATGACTCGACTGGAGAAATACGATATTGCAAGAATAAATACTTCTCTTAAGTGAATGGATATTTGGCAAAAATATTTTTTTCTCAGTTTAGGGTAGTTTTCAAGAGTTGGGATTATTTTGTGTTTTATTTATCTACTTCCTTTAGAAATCGAATACACTGAGATAAAAACGACAGTTCTGAAACAAGTCTTATTTGTGTCAAGAAAATGGTTTTTCGCAAATTATCAAAAAAGGAGTTTTTTGTGCCAAACATGCAGAGAGTGCGCCGAAATGAAAAATTTTTGTCGCAAAAATAGATTTATTGGTTGAAAAAAAATTGCATTCTCTGTCCACACAATAAATGTCATTTCTAGCACTACTCCTTTATTCGATACTCCCATACGTCTTTTGCTTCCGAAAAATGTTAGTTTTATGCGAACCAAGGTATAGTAGTTTTTCGTTTGGGCTATCTAATAATCACTGACAAGAAATGAACCCTTAAATGTAACAATAATAATTATATCATAGCAATCTTGTAATTTAGGGACAAAATATTTGTTGGTAAATTTTCCTCTATATGAGATGTTTTCATCCTGAAAAGGCACCGCCTGGTGTGAATTACCGGCCTGTGAGCCAAATATTTCGTTGCTGTCGAAAGTACAGCAGTTATTCATGTTTGAGACTTTCAAATTCGAACCAAACAAATTCTTTTTTGGCAATTTTCAACTAGCAATTTTGTTGGCCTAAACAAGACTTGTTTGAGAACGTGTTTGTTTTTCTCTCAGTGTAGTTATCGAAATGTATCGAAAGACTTCTTTGGACAGAGAATTTCAGAACTATGAACATGGCCTGTTGCTACTGGTATCCGGAGCTACTTGTTTCAAAGATATATTAGTTCTGTTAATTCACAAGAAAATAATCAGGGTTATAAGAGTCTCAAACATCGCGGCGTGATGTAAGATTGAGAAATCATTCGATTAAAAAATGGATCCATATTTCTGTTTTGTCGGTGCTCCAAAGGTACACTGCGCGAATAAAAAACATGATATCAGACAGTCTTATTTAAATAAAAATAACCACAAGCTGAAAATTAGCAAGAATAAAAGATTCTCGTGCTGATCATTTGAAGAGCGTCCTGAGATGAAAAGTTTTTATCACTAAAGCAGATCTAGTTGTTTCAAGAAATTATTACTTCTGTCCAAGCAAAAAATCTCATTTTTTGCACTATTTGGTATTCTATAGTGCAGACTCCGCACTGTAGAGCATCTATCTACCACCACAGGTATTTTACTCCCGATTAATGCTCATTTCATGCGAAACACGAGAGACTGATTGTTCGCTTCAACGATCCAGTACTCAAAGATGAGGAATTACTTGTTAAGTAGAATAAAAATGATGATATGATGGCAATAATGTAACTTGGAATAGAATAGTTTATTATCTCAATGCTAATTTCATAGTTTTACATCTAAACAAGCCATAGAAGAACTTCTGCTAAGACACTCCAACAGACAGAATATCTCATTCTTTAATGTAATAGTAGTGGTAATGGTAATATTAATATCACAATTTTACATAATCAAATAAGAAAGAGCCGGAGAGGCTCTGTTCAATGTTTCACATACTCGATAAATTTGATCTGTATTCAATTTTGTAACTCAGTAACGTAATACCATTTTCTTCTTGAAAATACAGTGACTCGCATAAATGATCCACCTTTTGAGTCAAATATTTCGTTGTTGAAATATGTTTTGTTTGTTGATTGATCTTTGAAACTCTCGTATATTCAAATACAGCAATTCCTATCTTGCTAATTTTCAATGTGCAATTTTTTTTGCTTCCGAATGGAAGCATTGCAATCCTTCGAATTTCAAATTCTCTAAGTTTGATTGGAAATGATGTAGAGTGGTCTGAAACGTAAAAATACGAAGTTTGACAACCATGTCTGTATGTGACCACGTCCACCGCCACCTTCCCGGTGGTCAATTTTTAGAAAATTGAGTAATTAAGTGGTTAAAGTAATCACAAATAATCTGAAATTCCGTCAGATTATAGGTTTTAATGAGGACTAACTCTGGGCAAAATTTTAGCCCGATCGATCTAATAGTTTTGGAGAAAAAGCGATTCAGTTTTAAATCGTTTTCCGCAAATATCTTCAAAACTCGTCGACCGATTTCGATTTGTTTGTTTTCAAAATATTCGTTGTGATGCCTTCTATCTAAATCAACCAAAACATATATACCAGTTCGTACAAAGTTTTCGAACTATGCCCGTTTTTGCATAAAAAACTTTGTAAAACTCTAACTTGTGCAAAAATCGAGATATCAACTTGAAATGTGGATAGAAAATATGTATACCCGCACGGAGAGAAATATCCAGTAAAAATTACGGAACTCACAATTCGCTCACCGATTACGGAATCGATTCAGAAACTTTCAGTGGCGGTATCGTAATTTTCCACAGGAGATTCGGATAAAAATTACGGAACGCTCTGGAAAAAATCCGTAACAGTTCCGTAAAATATCCTACAACCACATTTCGCTCCGGAATTACGGAAAAGATACGTAATTTTTATTGAATATTTCCGTGCGCTCATATGAAGTATTAGAAACATTGGAATGTTGATAGCACCCATGGAGGTGGCAATAACCATCGGAAATTTTTGCATGCTAGTTAGTGTTGTGAAGCTATAAACTTTAGTAATATTTCAAACCATTCGGAAGCCCGCCATCAATGTATTGATGGCGAAAAAGAATAAAACATCACTCAGTGACATGCTCACTGGCACATGGCGCGCTGTCATATGCTCCCTGTCCCCTGCTTGTGTTTGGTTCAATCAAGTCTTCTCTGAGAATTGTTTTTTCTGTTTATCTCTCAGTATAGTAGCTAATTTTGAGCTCAATCTGTCAATCGCGAAAGTATAAGAATCGTTTGTTGTAGTTTTCTGAAAATGCCCACCACATTCGACGGCCTCTGGCGGATTATTTTGCTTTTTTCTGCAGATACACTAGTAGAAAAGATTCTGCGAAGTTCATTTTTCAATTACAGAACTTTTGAAACTTCGTAGTGTCTTTTCTTAAGGATGACTTTACGAGGATTGAACATTTATTGAAAAATTCCCAGTGCACTATTTCTAATTCCTCAAACGTCATGCCTTCTGAACGAGAAACTTCATCCCCAACGATCAGAGATCTTTAGTTTTTCAATTTGTTTGGCACGTGAGAATAAATAATGAGGTTTCGAGGGTGAAAATTGGAGTTGCGGCTCCTTGTTGAGCAAATCCCCCTACGTGGCGGGAATACTTCACACTTCAATTCGTTTCCTGATGCAAAATATTCATGGCAGTAGAATAATTCAACAGCAAGGCGCTAGAAGGAGATAAGTCGGGAAATGTCGGACAGATTATTCGCCGAATTGGATTTAGGCAAAAATCCCAGTAAACTTTTTTTGTGGATCTTGAAATTTTTTACGGACGGGGTCTCCTGACATGCTTCAGTGACCTTCTTCGGTTTGAAAATTTGCAAAATTGCCCCTGTGTGACTTGGAATCAGTAGATTAATTCAAAGTTCACGAGCAAATTACCTTGCTAATCGGAAATGGTGAATTTTAGAAGAATGTGTCAAAAAACCTCTTGTGTAACATTGCAGATTTGCGACGGAAAAGCTCTTTGATATATTCGCCTAAGCCTATTATTCATTGAGAGGAAAAAGTATTCTCAAGAAAGTTCCGTTACAACTAAAAAAATTGCAAATGATAAATGTCAACAAATTCCTTCATTTGAAACGAAAGTTTCACTTTTCAGGATGAAAATTTTCAAAATTCAGGATGAAAATATCTCCCCTAAAGTGAAGTTAATTTGTATTGATTTTATGGATAGGATTGAATTATAACTCTGTGAATTTAATTTGACTGTGACTCTTTATTCAATCGCATGTAGAAGACGCATCTCGATCTTTACTCTAACTCCGGCTATCGGAGACTAACTTCAGAAAAATAAGGACCAGTACATTCGACCACTTAGAACGCATTTTCTCTTTGTCCTTTGTTCTATGTTTTGTTCATAGTATCCGTAGTCGCTCGCCATGCGGTCGTCACGTAATATAAACACAGTTTTAAGAAACTCAGTCTGAAGAATTTTATGTGGTGACACTGAAATGTGTCGAGCGATTGATTTTTGAATACTATTTTGTTCCATGAAATCCAACAATTTAAATAAACTTGATTTTTAAGTGACAGGATTGCTATCATATGATCAATATTATTCTATTTACAAAGTCATTTCTCATCCCTGAGTATTCGATAACCGAAACGAAAAACTGCTGTCGGTTGTTCGGCATACAGCAATGGTTTTTTCGGTAGAAAAATATGTATGGTAGTATTGAATAACGCGTAGCTAATGCTAGAAATGAGATTTCTTGCTTGCTCAAAAAATTACTAAATTTATTGCTGCGACAAAAAAAAACAGCTCAGGACACATTAAATGTTCAGAATTAAATTTTTTATTGTTGGTATAAGACTTGCGTGAGAACATGTTTCTTTCTCTATGTATACGTATAGTTCAAGTATATACGAGTAGATATCTTTATCAATATCGCTACCACTATCGTAGGTGCAGAAAAAAATGACATGGGAGCTTTTTTTGTTGCTCTCAAGTTCCCTACAAGAAGAGTGTATTGTCAATTGCCCTACACCTCTTCACTTGAAAGAAATTTCCAATATAATAATATAACATCATATTGCCTTTTCATCACACTATCCTCAAAACAGCTTTCAAAGTATTTTTGCTCCCGAATGGAAGCTTTGTAATCGCTCAATGTTACGTTTCCAATTTTTTGTATTAGAATAAGTAAATATGGTCGAATAAGTCCGAATAGCGATTTTTAGATGATGTCTGTATGTATGTATGTAGTCTTTTTTCTTCAATTTTTGTTGCGAAATTTTCCTATAAGAGATCAATGGAATTTTACGAATTTTTCCATGAATGTAGGCTTGATTACGTTCTATTCATTGACACCAATTAAAATTCAATTTTTCATACAGTTACAACAAATTCAATATTTTCCAGAAATAGATTTTTCAACGATCACTTTACAAAATTGTCATCAAAATGGAATTAGTCATGGCTCAAAAAATTAGTAACATACCCTTTTGATTCTGTCAGAATATAATGGGAGTCGGACATGCTCGTTGTTGACACTGAAAAAACAAATTATTTTTGCCAAATATCCATTTACATGAGAGAAGTACTTATTTTTTCAATGCCGTATATCTCTAGTCGAGTCATTCCCAGGCGATAGTCATTAGGTGTCAACTATGACACTTATATTGCTCCAGAAGATGAGCATGTTAGTTATGCACTCCCTCAATAATTATCAACATTGAAAAATTAGTCGAAATTCTTCCCTCTAAAAAATAGAAAATTTAGGAGAGGGTGGGGCAAAATGGAACGCGGAGCAAAATGGAACGGTACAAAAAATTCTTATCCCAAGAAATTTCTCCTCAAGAGATGAAATATTTGGCACAAGAAATTAGTTTTGTGATATTATGACGATTTTGCTCTCAGTGTATGACACCGGAACGAATGATTTGAGATAAAATGTGACATTTTCCTCTCTTTTAGTAGGCTAAATAGTTGAAAGAAAACTGAAATTTCATGAGCAGTTGTCTAAATATTTTCAAAACAGTGACTGATTTCGATACAGGGGAAAAATAATGAAAATTCATTGCAATTCGAAATTTTTGAAGAGCAGAAGGATGAGAATTCCTCAACTGATCTGAATTTTCAAACAAAACATTAGTAAACCTTAGTAAACTATATCATATAATGTATTCTTCAATTTTCAATCAATTGAAAATTCAAAAATTTATTTACCTTAACTTTCCAGATTTCTATTAATTTTCAAGAAAAGGGGAGAGTGGGGCAAAATGGAACGGTAGTGAATTTTGGTTTTCAAAAACTATAGGACCTTTTTTTAATATTCAATTCATTCATAGAACAATAATAATATTCCAAAGGTCTTATTTGTTTATCTATAATCGTCTATTACTCTATAATTGAATTTACAGAGATCAGATTTTTCTTCAGTTTTTTAACCTTGAATTATCTTTTTTACAATGAAGATAGCAAAATGTTTATAATGACGTTTTTTATAGCCCTTGAAATTCTCTACAAAAAGGTCCTTATCAAAATTCTCCTATCTCCCTTAGATTACAAGATAGCGATAACTACAGAGTAGACTGATGTCACTGACTTAACCCCGAATCATCATTTTTGACCTCACATAAGGTGAAAAAAAAAATCTGAATTTCGCTTTATATTCATTTTTTGTACCGTTCCATTGTGCCCCGCGTTCCATTTTGCCCCACCCTCCTCTAGGAAAAATGAATAATCAGTGGAGGAGTTCATCCAAGGTCAAATGCAGCATAGTCATCCTCTAGAGCAATATGATTGTTATAATTGAAACCTAATCAGGGTCGCCTGTGTATGACTCGATTGAAGAAATACGATTTTGGAAAAATACATGCTTCTCTCAAGTAAATGAATATTTGGCAAAAATAATTTTTTTTCTCAGTGGAGTTACAGTACATTATTTATGCGATTTGAAAGAGTTTTCAAGAGAAAATCAGTTTTTTCATGATTATTCGAAGAATGACCAGTAATATCAATTAAATCAGGGCTTGAAAAGTATATTTCAATGCCTTCTTAATTAAGTTGAGAAACGATGAGGACATTATCATTGCTTATCAAGTCACACAATACTGTCATGAGCTTTTTATACAAAAAAAATCTCTCTTTTAAATTCAGGTACCAGTCTATTAGATTGAATACTTATTCATATCGATTCATGATTCCGACTAACTTCTGACAGAACGTGGGTTAAACTCTGGCTAAGCCCTGAATAAATCCCGATTAAACCCGGACCAAAAACGAATTGGAATCTTCAGAGGATTTGAATGTAGAATTATTTTACAGAACCAAATAATATGTAAAATTTTAATGGCTGCAATTGATAATAGTACTATGACAAAAAAATAGAAGAGAATAGTGAAATAAGAATTAAAAAAAAGAGAATCCATTCGGAAGCAAATTGCTAATTTATTAGCAACAATAACTATACTCATTTATTTAAAAAATGCAATTATCCACTTGTTATATAGATTTCGGCTGATCGATGAATAGGATTTTCCCTCACTCTTTCTGTGCACTGTGTTTGACAGGCCTCAGGTCTACGTGAAACATTGATATACATTGGTAAGACAAGAGTTTCTTGAGAAATATGTCTTTACTTGTGTCAAGAAATTCATGGCTCGAAAATTACCAAGTGCACAATATCTCACACTAAGAAAAAAAAATCTTACGCCAAGAAAACGCCAAGAAAACGAGTTCTCAAATCAGTTCAAGTGGTTTTTGCATTAAAATATTTTAGAATTGAGTCTAAAAAACCTATTAAGTGAATTAATTCAATTTTACTTGGTTTGAGAAATTGCTTTCTTGGCATCAAGATATTGCCCTCGTCTTTAGGACAAGTACAAAATTTCTTGGCGAAAGTTTTTTTTCAGTGCACAATATTTTGTTCATGGAAATTTTCAAGCCACGAGTCTCTTGATATAAGTAAAGACTTACGCCTTAAAAAACTTTGTTTTTCTCAGTGTGCGAACAATGCGATGGACAGAGAAGAGATTATTTAATAATTGACTTGTAGAATCTACAGTCTAGATAGATTATCAAACTTCACTGCATTAGTTTTTTCAATTTTCTAATCTAATTCTCCAAACAAACATGAAAAGAATGGAAATAAATGAACTCCGTGTACTTTACGGATCACAGACCATGCTCACCTTTAACCGCAAATAATCTGAAATCGCAGTGCAGTGGACGATAACGAAATTTCTCACGCAAAGTGATTGTTACTCCTTGAATTAGCATTATCACATAGTCAAGCATTTACGATTAAATGTAGGGTATTCATTGCCCTCAAAAAACACCTTCAACACAGGCTATGTTAATACTTATTAGTATTTATTTCCTGTTGAGTATATTGTTATTTTATTTCTTTGCAGATCGCACCCTCGGCTAAAAAACTGTGGGGCGTGGATGAGGGCGGTTCCAAGGATGAGGGTGGTGTCAAGGGAGGTGGGATACTTCATCTTGGTGATCATCAGATGTGGCGAGATTCTACCTGGAGTACCCCAGGTAATTTTCTTTTATATACATGAATGAAACTTTCAAAAACGATGACACTGCTGTATTCATCTTTTATCGCTTTATCATAATAGTGTAAAAATATTAAACGAAAAAGAAAATATATAAATGAAAAAATCGAATTGAGACTAGAGATCAAAATGATAAAGTAAACGTGACGATATTTGAAACAAATCAGTAATGAAGCGATAAAACGGTTGAAGTCGATATTTAATCCTTAGCTGAGTTTTCGAGGAATACCTTCGAATCTAAGGGAGATAGCGAAATTATCATAATGACCTTTGGGTAGAGCGAGTTGAAGGCTACAAAAAAGGTTATAACAAAAATTTTGCCATCTCCCTTAGATTTCAAGATATTCATTGAAAACTGGCCAATAGTCAAAATCGACTGGAACCGCTTCGCTACTAGAATGATAACGTTTGGGAGAATCAATCAAGAGGCTGTTTCACAATAAAAAAAAAATCAAGAGGCTGTTCGTGGGGAAATTTCGATAACTCCAAAAGCAGCCTCTTAACGTTTCTAAAATAGTTTCAGTCATAATTGGGAAATCAATATTGACAGAGTGAGAACAACCAAATGTGAAAATAACTTACTAATTAGTGTTGTTTATTGTATTTTTTTTTTCACTGAATGAAAATGTCTGCTGTAGAATATCAAAAGAACCTGGTTTTTTCTTCAAATGAGAACATTCAACTTTTTGGCGTATCCCTCTAAAAAGGAGTTACAATAGAACAAATACTTACTTTTACCGAATTATTCTTCAAGTTTTTAAGTATGACCATTTACATCGAACAAGGAATGAAAATGCAAGACGACCACCTTTCTATTCAAATTTTTTTATTTTAAGTATTGAACCTAGTTTATTTCACATTTCTAAAAGAACCTCATGGTAGATTCTATTGAACTTCTTCATTTGAAGGATACTTACAATATAATCTACACAGGAATTTAAAATTTGTCAATCAATTGATTCACTAGTTTCAAGAACTGTTTGCACATCATAATTGGTGAAGATCTTTAAACTGAGTACGTTTAAGGGATAACAGAAGATCATCGTTTCCTCGAAATTTTCAAACAAATTTTCTGCACAAAATTATTAATATTTTTTTAACTCAAAGCACATTGATCTTCATCGTCACCTCCTAGACTTTGATGTCCTTTGATTTGTAAAAATATCAATAACTTTCAGCAGGAAATTTGTTCAAAAATTCGGAAAATTAGCGGCATTCTGTTACCCCTTAACACAATATTGAAAGACTATTGTAGAGCTTGTCCAGCCCTATAAAGAAGATCACCTGATTCCACCAAATCTCTCCGCTTCCTAGATAATTCCGAAACAATCTACATGTAATTTCCACTAATTTTCTTTCACCATTCAACAATGGCCGCTGTTAGAAAAAAATTAATCAATTTGAATCTCAAACAAAAAAATTGCGGCATTCACCTCCAGGCTTGAGATTACAATTTTACCCGGCACTTTCCCTCATTCACGATCTAATGACAGCCTATTTTACCCATCGGTATTGTATTTTTTGCAAAATAAAAGGACTTTTACATGTATGAAGTTTGATGAAGAGAATAAGGAAGATGAGGGGGAGGTGGGTGAGGGGGTGGCCCGATGGGTGCACCGCGGCTGTTACCATGACGACAGACGCCCGGCATCGGCTCGGTACCTGGTGGGGGCAACGTCCCAATGCCCAGGCTCGTACCTAGTTATCAAACCCCGTCTACTTTATCATTATCATTACCAATCCTTTAATTGAGGACTAATAATCGGTCATTTGAGGATTGGATTTCAGTGACTCCGGAGCAATTAGAATTAGAGTAATTACGATCAGAACAAATGGAATAAGGAAAAAGGGATATAATTTAAGTGTAGATGATTTAGACGAAATTCTGATGATTAAGGATTATGGAGTAATTCTTATCTGCTTTTGTTTTTCAGATCATGCCGTCTCACAACCGATCTCGATGGGGACTGGAAGGCGAGTTGGTGTTGGTACTGGATATCATCATCAAACATCTGAGGTTGGAGCTGTACTCAGCCCCAGAAGCAGGTGAATACATTGAACTTCATTGGTTGAAGTTGAAAGAGGGAGTAAAATCGATATCATCATTCCTTTACATACATCTTGAGGAAAACGCTATTCAGAGAAAAATGTCAAGGGAATTACTTTGTAGAAAAATTATAGGCAATTAAAAAATGTATTTTTACATAATTAAAATTCGACTTCATCATTTGTAAAAAAATCTCTTGACATTTTTCAGTGAATACACTGGTTTTCCAACTACTTGGGATGTAATGTATATGAAATTTGTACTGAATGGGAAGTTTTTTTAAGGATGTTTATCCAAAACCGCAGACACAAAAAATTATATATTTTTTTCAAGTCAATTATATCCTTCATGTTGATGAAAATTTTAATGCACTAACCAAATAGATCATTCAGGAATAAATAGTTTATATGGAGCTTAAAGTTTTTAATATTCAGTATATTTTTCGGATTGCTCTCTATTTTTATCTATATTTTAGGACTCTTCAAGTAGGTGAATTATTAATTCGAATATAAATTCCATAAGAGATCGTGCATTCTAATGCACGATCTGAAAGGATATTCAAGAAGGAATATTTGTTCAATTCATTTCGTCAACACTACTGCAACTAATTCTTCTTAATTATCAAAAATGTTGGCTTCATATGCTCCCTTATTAGTATGGAAAATCACAAAACTTTCCTTAACTATAAAAAAAATCGATTTTCTGAAAATAGTCAAACATACTTAAGTACATCTGCATATTTCACGAATGTTTAATAGCATTTAAAGACCATTTTAATAGGGAATTTTATACGATCTAAAAACACGAAGAATCGTTCGAAATGTTTCAACTAATATATTAGTTTTCACGATGTTTGAGGTGTGTAGAATCCTCCATCAATTCCTGAAATTTAATTCAATACAAAATAATACTTATTCCAATTATATCTTCAGTGAGACTGGTGGTCTTGGTGTCAAAATGGTTGAATACGTGCTGGGTTCAAGTCCAACAACACCGAAAGATCTGGAGCCTCGAATGGTTTCCCTACGATTGGTAAGATTCCTTTGAAATAATCAACAAAAATGATGGAATTGAATAACACCAGTATGTTTATTCTATCTACATTGATTCCTTATTTATTTCTCCCACAGAATGATAATACAGATAAAAAGGACAAGGATAAAGGTGCAGCGAGTCCGTTTGACGGATCTAAAGATGATAATGGACCTCAGGGCAATGGACTTACCTCTCAGAACGGTCTCGATGATGACAAAGGATTCAAGTACGTAAATAAATTCGTTTAGAGAATAACCTTTCAATACTGATACTTAGCATATCCCTATGTTTTCGTTCAACTCTTTCATTTATTCCTCGATGCTGGAACGAAAACACAATTTATAAAATGGACTGTTCCACATCGAAATACTCCTTTGACCTCCCTCCGCCATGAATAAGAATATTAATACCTTTATTGAAATTGAATCCTTAGGTTTCTGGTTCACCGAGTCTTTGTGTATCTGAGATGTTGAAAGAATCTTACCTGTAAAAGATGATACAAGGAATATTTTTATCCAGAGTATTCAAATCTTTTGGTTTATTCTCGTAAAAAGAGAGCCACATAAACTGCAAATACATGTTGAGAAAATTATTCTCCGAGTTCTAGATCTGACAACTTAGATCGAGTTCTTGAATATTTAATCCAGAGGAGGTCGAGAATCATTTAATACACGTCATGAAATTGTATTATATAGGAGAGAGTGGGGCAAAATGAAACATTTTGCCATGCTGTTTCATTTTGCTCCACTTTCCTTAGAAATAAATATATGAGGATTTCCTGACCACTAATCTTGATTCCTCATTGGTCAATAAGTCTCATGCACTGAGTGAACATGGTATTTTCAAACTGAAAAATTATTCCTTGTGTCAGAATTGATCATTTTCTCATGTTAATCACCCACGAAATTCGTCAATTCTTTCTTTTCGAATTTTCATTGATAATTGAATTTCATAAATTTATACTCCTTGTTTTTTTTAACATAAAATGACGGGTCTCGTTTATACCCGTTCACTGAGCGAATGAAAGACTTTCTAGAGTCGACAAAATTTTTGCCACAAACCTCCCTCTAAAGATTGAGGGTAATTGGACCATTACTGCGACAAAAACGGATGGATTTCTGAGTAACCCATTCGAGTTTGTCACAATGAATGATTAAGATCAAAATGAACTTGATCCTAGAAATATGTTTTTTCTCTTAGTGTCCAGGTTGCTATGAAAAGTGCCAGCGAATGCATAATTTATTTGATCTTTTATTCATTGTTCGTTTTGATTTAAAAGGATGATATATTTTTCCCGATTTTAACTAGGGAAAAAAACTCCATAAATAAATAAGGTGGAGATGAGAGAGCTTCCTAAAGTTTTTTAAAGAATATTTTCTTATTCTATTTAATTTAAAAACATATGAATTAATGTATGCTAATAATTGTTCAGTAGAGTGACGAGGAACAGGAGATAATTCAAAAATTGATCTACAGATTGTTCTGAAAATATCTTCGAAAAAACCGCATTTAGAGAGAAAGGTTCATTTTCATTTCTTGATGAATCGATTCATTCCAGACATATCTTCAAAATACTGTGTCCAAATCGGTTACATTCATCTTCTTGTCAAAAGAGAATTTCTAGGTCCTTTCGCAAATTTATCCGAAACTATTATAGCACGGTTCTACAAAACTCGAACGTATTCGACCTCGTAAACGAAACTGACACCATCTTAACAATATTTTAATGGTGATTTTCAATTTCCTTTGAAAAATCTTTCCAGTACGTCTAGTTTTTGAGAAAAAAATATTGAAATGTTGAAAAATGGTTAAAATGAACAATTTGAAAAATTTGTAAAAAAATGAATTTGGACGTAGTTTTTCCCTGAAAAAACTATGCATTAATGAAAATGCGATTTGTTCACTCGATTCGATTTTATTCCAATTGGTTGAGTTAAAACGAGTGAACAAAATCCTGTAAAATTCCCAATTTCATGATTTTTATTGTGAAATCAAATGATCGGCAATTGGTTGTACTCACTTTGATGCACGCCAATTTCAAATCTATCTACGCCCGTGTGTTAACCTCAACTTGATTTAAAATGAAGTTTGAAGATGCCTTTCCTGCAAGGTAACCGGTTAATTGCCCTTATGCGAAGTCACCCTCAGATGTGAAGGAATTTAGTTGCTGAAATAAAGTTGGAAAATAAAGAGATTAACGCACAAGATTAACACATGTGGGTTTGAGATTGGCATGCACCAAAGTGTGCGCAATCAACTTCCGATCATTTAATTTTACAAGAAAAATCAGGAAATTTGGCCTTTTTCGAGATTTTTTTCACTCACTTCGAATTAACCAATTGGAATGAACCCAAATGCACTAACCAAATTGCATTTTCATTAATTCATTGTATTTTCTCTGGGAAAAACTGCGGTCAAATTCATTTTTTAATAAATTTTTCAACACTTGAACATTTATTTTTCACGAAACCTAGACGTGCTGGAAAGATTTTTCAAAATAAATTAAAAATCAATATTAAAATATCTATAAAATGGGATCAGTCCCGTTTTTTGAGGTCGACGACGTCCAAACTTTGTCGAACCCTGTAGTTGGTTTAGGGAAAGTAGTCAGAGGGAGAAAACCTCATGCAATTTTCCTTTAAACTAATTCATTTAGAAATTTTTGCAAATTTGACTTCACAGAATTTTTGAAATTATCTTTGAATCGTTGAATAACGAACTGTCATGTTGATGTTTTGACGTAATGTTTTTACGTCAATTCTGTCACGTGCACCATCTATTGGAGCTCGTGTTAAATCCCTCAATGCAGAGAACTGTTCTATCGGCACTTGAACACACTTCTCAAATTCAACAAAATTGAAGTACATATTTTGATAATCATCGAGCCCTGAAAGATTCTAGGCGATCAAAAAAATTCCAGGCATGCACAGAATACTCTCCATCATTTATATTGAACTATTCCTTTTTTTTCATTCAATAAAATTTGTTTTTCACTGTAATTACAAAAAGGAGTAATATGAGTCGTCTGATCTCATTTACTTTCCATTCTATTAATTATGCAATTATGATGGATTCTCGACTCAAATATTCAACTTTTTACTTGAATATAGAGAACTTTTTACTTGATTCTGTGTAATGTGATCCTATCCATTTCTTTTCCACGTTGACAAGTGGGAAATTTTATTAATGGAACTATTGGCAAAAAACATTCAGTATAAAATCAAGGATAAATGTTCGTGCAGATACTTGCAGGCACCTTATCATTCCTATTCACATTCACGTAACGGTTTTTTCCAGCATATGGAAAGTATCCTCTTTATTTTCATTTATCCTCTATACTCATCCCCAGGAAGTTGCAAACAATAGTTACACTACAATGTGCAATTCACCGTTAGTCAATTTACTGTATGTGCTCTAGTTAAATGTAGTTCAATCCTCAGTTATTTATTTTCTATGTCAATAATTAAGAATAATGAATTGAAAAAACGCTAGAATCGAGCAAATTAAATGAAATGAATTGATAGAAATATTTTTGTCTATTGTAGTCGTACTCCAGGAAGTAGACAACCATCTCCTGGTGAGGAGGACTTCCAAAAGAATGCAGGGGCTACACTGGCTGTTAATACTGGTGCTGGTGGTGTTGTTCTGTTGAAACCTGGTGATGTTGTGGGAAGTGAGGAGCATTATATGACAGCATTTGCACCAGCACCACATCATCTCCAGCATCATCAACCACCTACTCATCATCTTCAGCATCCTCATTCACATGCTGCTCAGTTGTTTGGTGCTCAGGGGCCATTGCCACCACAGGGACCACCTCAGGCTCAACAGCAACAGCAGCAGCAGGGACCTCCACAGCCTCAGGATACGACCACTCATTTTGATGTTCAGGTAAGTCAATACCAATGGAAATCTCAAAATTTATTGTGCGAAGACGGATTAACAAGAAGCGAGGTTAATTTGAAAATTTAGTTCAGATGTTTTTCCAAGTGTCTTGGAAATGAGGGTATGGAAGAACAATTAAAATAATTTTTTTGTAGACAATTGAATTCTGTAGTATATCTCCGAATGAATTTTTTTTTATTCATTCTGTTTGGAGATATTTGCGGAATAATCTCAGCAGCAGTTCTGGATTTGTGGTGAATAGGAAGAAAGAATGGATCTGGCATTTATTTCGATCACAGGGAAAAAAGTATTTACTTTCCAGCAGACAACTGTCTGAATTTCGGAACTCTGTGGTACTAAAATCTGGCTAAAGATTAAATTTTCACTTACTTTAAGGATATCCAAGTATCTTTTGCGGTTTGGTACAGACCACACTATAGATTCAACTATCCTCAATCATCAGATTTGTCAATGAAATAACATGAGAAAATTGTGAAAATATCATGAATACTCAGTGTCATTTAAATCACGTTTTGCACGCAATTATTATTTTTTTAAACATTTGTTGTTTACAAATAAATAATTGAAATTGTTTAAATTTTACCAAACCATATTTTTTTAGGCATCACATCGATTTCTAGTAAAATTCAGAATATGAATCAATTTTTTACGATTCCGGACAAACAATTTTTATGGCAGTAAATTGATTGTTTATAAATTATTTCATCAATCTTCCTCCAAAAGTAAAAATTTTTTTTTCAGATTTGTAAAATGTTTTCTAACGATTCAATATCGAAATTCAAGTTCAGACCTGCAAAGTTTAAATAATAAAATCATTATAGAATGTACAGAAACTTACGGTCAAATGGGCTCAAATGAAAGCTCTGATGTTCGACTACAAAAGTAGAAAAGCATTTCGCTGCAGAAAAAATAGCCTAAATACTTGGATATCACTAAGGGGAGACCGCGTTGAAATTCGAAAGTCCTCGTTAGAGCTAGGGACTTATTGAGCTTGAATTTTAATATATGATAGCATATATTGAAAAGTCGGATAAGTGACGAGCCCACGCGGTATGCCCCATGAATCAACGAAAAACGTTTTTCATTTTACTTTTAAAATCGCCCTCGAAGTGCCTCAGTCTTCATCTGATTGACAAATTTTTTTTTCAAAATGCTCGTTAGTCTCCGTAGAACAAAGGTATATATCCATTTTACGATCCATTGATCGGAACATGAAAACAAGCAGAATTGTAAGCCTTTTTGGCAGAAGCCAAATTCTTGCAAATGTCACATACTTTTTTTTTCTACCAATTCCATTGGTAATAAGCTTCCGATTGTTTGTTGTTATGGCTTTTTAAATCATATATAGAGACGAAAATCATTGATAAAATGACGATGTGTAATTTTTTAGAAAAAAAAATTTTTGGATAAATTGCTCTATCCCCGGATGTACTGAATCGATTGACACAAAAGTTTATATATAACTGTGAGCTCATAATACAAATTAGTACCCAGAATTTCAGATGTCTAGAACAAACTTGACGCGTATTATGGACACCACATTAACTTTAAAATTAAAAAATTAGAAAAACGCTGATATCTCGAAAACTTTGTGTGGGCGGGTATACATATTTTGATTGATCTTGATAGAAGATATCGTGACAAGTATTTTGAAAAAAAAAAGTGAATCGGCCCAGTAGTTTAGGAGATATTAAGCATAACAGTTTTTCACAAAAAGTTGAATATCTTCTTAACTACTTATCCGATTCAGCTCGTGAACAATACAGTTCTGTAGTATCATAAGAGCTACAATCCTACCAAATTTCAACTTCCTATCTTGAATTTTCAACGAGTTATCGTTTCCCCCACGATTTCCTAGTAAAAATGAAAAATGCCGATTATTACTAAACTGACCCTAGTTATGTAGCAATATTTTGATTTGATTCGATAGATATTACCGTAAGGAATATTTTCCCGTCAAAAAATTTCAATTCGGTCATGTAGCTTATGAGATATTAAGGAAGAAAGATTTTTGAGAAATTGCTATATCTCGGAAACTACTGAGCCGATTAAGCTGGACTTACGCCCACAAATGCTCCAAAGTAATACCAATTATCCGACAAAATTTCAGATTTTGAGCTCAAACTTTAGTCCTTTTTTCGGGGGTATTCATAAAAAATTTACGAAAAATCGGCAAACACATTCTGACATACATACATACATTTTCTAAAAAACATCATATTTTCACGTTTCATGATCTGTTACATTATTTCCAAGCAAAATTACGAGATCGTAAAAATCATCGATTACAAGGCTTCCATTCGGAAGCAAAAATAGAAAGAAAACGATGAATTAGTGTTCAATTATTCCAAGATTTTAGCCCTCTCCAATGTTCTGAATATTCTCGAATGTTCTGTTTAAAAAACGCAAAGGTTCTTAATCTAAGAACCCAATTGTTTGAGGGATGTTTTTTTGAAATGAAGGAACCATTCTCTTATTGCCATTACAATGCCTTCTACGCAGGGATGACCATCAATATTATTTTTTTCAACATTAAAAGAATTTTTCTGACTTACATAAATGAAGGTTTAAATATACTAATAGAAATTAAAAAATAGTAAAATAATTGATAACCTAAATTTACAATTGATGATGAATTAAATATTTAACAATATGGAACTACAAATTTTCGATTAAGTAGATAATACTTAATTTCTTATAAGGGATTTCCGATTGTCCACATAATTGTCACAATCTTCCTACCTCAATTACTGATTAATGAATAATTCAAAATTTGACTATTTAAATTGATGATTACTTCAATAATTAAAATTTGAAAGTAATATTAACTAATTGACGACTTAATAATTTAACAGTAATTATAATTGATGGATATGGCTATCCTGCTTCTTCTAAAACCATGAATTTCTTAGAATCTGTAACTTGTTCTGGAAACTGGAAACTTTATCAATTTTCTATGTCGAGAACAAGGGACTTGAGAGACATTTAAATATTATGTCACACGATTGGGGGAGAGGTGTGGCGTCTGTAGTTTGTGACGCTCTGTGACAAAATGAGAGGAAAGGGTTGCTTAGGTTGTGATGTCACGCCGTATTTTTTCTCTATTTTTAATCGACGAAATCGCAAATGCAATTTTGTTTTCATCCCTTTTCCTCACGAAAAAAAGCAAAGATTTCACCAATACTTCAAGCTATCTTAAAGATTCCCAAAGGGTCATTTCAGAATACTGTGATGGCAACAATTCTACAGTGAAATGATAAACTAGCATAAGTGCAATTTTGTTTTTAATTTTCTATTGCTTGAATCGGCTGTTCTCTTAAGCGTGGTCTAATTTTTAAACTCTCCTGAAAAAGTTCTATTTTTGCACTTATCCTAATTTACCACTTCGCTATAGAATTTAATAAATGACCAAATGTTCAAGGCTCGTCACATAAAGATTTAATTGTTCTCCTCATCACAATAATAATCAGCTGCTTTCTTGTTCTTATTTTTATTTTTCAATTTCAATTTTATGAAGAAACTAAGAAATTTTCCAGAACAGTGGGAGGGGGTCGTAGATTTTGAGGGGGGAGGGGTCTAAGAATTCCAAAAAACTTTTGACGTAATATTTGAATGGCCCCTTGACAGGAAATCTCAAAATACATATTTTGTGGAGACTTGCGAGGCCTACCATTGATGTTCGTTAGAGGAAGTTTTTTCTAAAATTATTTGTTCTGGAGATGAGTGCGCGATCACCCAAGATTCTTAGGCTTTTCTGAAAATCTATTTTACAAAAAATTTGGTGGTAAATATCTCTGTACCCAAACGGTTTGCAGAAAAATGTCAAAATATCTTTTCTGTAGCTCATAAAATGCTTCACGAAAAAGCTCCTTTGATAAATTCTTCTAAAGCTCTTCCCTCCCAAGCTATTTGCGAAAATGATCTGCAAACTCATTTTAGACTCATCCGCCTCTACCACAATGTGTTTAAAAAAAAGCCAATCCCTGACGTCATGCCATTACAGTTGGCTCTGTTAGTCTTTAACACGAAGACTCAATACCAAATGTAAAATTTGTTGGTGGTGTTGGCAGATGTACATAAATCATTGTCAGACAGGCCCACCTACTTTCGATATTCCGAAGAGCGTAAAATAGAACGAAAGAACCAGTACCAAAACTTTTCAAATCAACTCATGAACATTTTCCAGACATTTAATCCCACAGAGCTAAATTAAATTTCTCTCTTGTAAAAACCGAATAATAGAATTCATTAGAAAAATTAATTAAATCGAATTGGAACCGTGTTGCATTACGTTGGATATTCTTTGACGTTTCTTTCACGTTCTCATGAATTTTTGTAATTCCGCACGACTTTGCCTGTCGATTAATATAATTTAGCTCACGTACTAAGGCCCAATAATTGAGTATTATTAATTCAACCGGCGCGTAATGAAGGTCTACAGAGGTTTACACGCGGTATAAAGGGAGCTTGGCGGGGTCGGAGGGGGGATGGGCTGCATTAGTTAGTCAACTCCATTGTCGTGTAATAAGCCCATAAATTTAGGAAATATAATTAGGGTGGATGCTATGCATATGTGAACATACATAAAAAATATCAGATTCAGGAACATCCATAGAGGCTCGATAGCTTCTTGGGGGGAAATAATCTTGTCATTTTTTATGTTATAACTTTTTTTTATTCATTTTGGCAAAATCGATTTGTTAGAGGAAAATTCTGTAATTTTTTCGACTGATGGAGATGCATATGAAAGCAACATTTTCAGATGACTGAGAAAAATTTGTTGCAGTAGCGTTGGCGCAATTAAATGAAGAAAATTTTCTTTATTCACGGACTCTTATGCAATTGATTTTCACATCGATAATTTACCTAATGGTAGACTTCAAAAATAAAAATGAAATAAAGAGTTCCCATCCAGATATTTGCAATTTTAAGCTCCACATAATCTTATGCAAATGATTACATTCCAAGCATCTTGTCTATTTTATTTCTGAATAATGAACACGGGTTGATGGATTGAAGTTTCCTTCAACATAAAGGAGATAACTGTCTATCAGTTGAAAAACAAATCAAATTTGTTTAAGAAAGAAAAAACACGGAAAGTCAGTTCTAAAGTGATTGAAGAAATAAAACTTGAATGAACTCCAAAAACAATCTCACAGCATTTTTTAAGACCAACAGTTCCGGAGATGTTTGCGGAAAACAATAGGCAATGAAAACAATAATTGAGAAACTTCAATTTTTATTCAGTTATTTAGCCCTTTTATTCTGTTAACTTGAAAGAAACGTAATGTTTTTCTAGGAAATAAGGAGAAGAGGTTAATTGCGCTGAGGAAATCTCCTTTATCACTTTAACAATCAAAGTAAACCCAAGAATGCATTCATTTTTTTTCCATTTATTCATTTATTTTTTTAATTCCTTTATGCCCAACAGTGCATGAAGTGATTCCCGCGGCTTTTCTACCTCCACCCCCTCTAGTTTTTCAACGTTAAAGAAACAGTATAACATGTAGTGAATAGTGCGGATCAGGTTGTTGACTTCGTTCTGCCCATTCAGCATAAAGTGCAATGACTTTCAGCTTAGACATTCATTTTTTCTTTACGTTTACAATCTTACAATTGTGTGAAAATGGAGATTATTCACATGCCCAACAGTTGCTCACATTATTTTCGTACAAAATCATTGATTTTTGAAGGTCAGACAGTATTTCCTCGGTCGTTATTTTTGTAATGAAGTGATGATACGTCGTAAATCAAATTTGAAATTTTTGTTGATTGTGCGTTTATTTTGGTATAATAACAAATCAAGCTATGGTCTACTTTTCTGCTACCTTTTGACGTGTTACTGGTAATTTTTTTGTATCCCAGCTGTCGTTGATGCACTCAAAGTGAACAATTGTGGTATGTTTTCATCTTTCATGTCTTTAGAGGCCTCGAGGAGAGGTTGTCACTCATGATGATGTATTTTTGGCATTCCGGTAGAGGTTTACGTAACTGTTAGGACCCCTGGCTCCTCTTGACTCTTTCATTACGGTATTTTGTATGTTTTTGCGTGTCGCTGTCTCCCAACAATGTTGGCAGACGTCTTTTTCCACTTCTGATCAGCAAAAACAAAATTTTTTTCCAAATAAGAATAATTTGTTGTTTCCTGGAATTCGGAATACTAATATTTTTTTAAAAATGAATTTACTTTTCAATTTTTGCTTCCGAATGGAAGTATTGTATTCGTCACGTCTGGAATTCCCATTTTTTTGTGTGACGATGACTAATTTTGGTCTCAGGAGTTCGAATATGCTGTTTTTAGATCATGTCCGCATGTATGTATGCATGTATGTGAGCTTTTTTTTCAGATTTAGTTTTTCGACGATCATTTGAAAAAAAAATCGACGAATTCTTTTCAATTATGGCTTAATAAGGAACTTCCGCAGTAAGTATACTTGGTGAAAATTTCGAAATGGTATAAAGACGCAATATTTGGATCATATGTTGTTGAGCACATTCAAAAACTATTCCCAAAATTTCAAGTACCTTGTCCACCCCATTTTCGAGATATACATCGTCAAAAATGGAAAAAACACAAAAATTGTATGTTTGGCGATGCATATCTCAAAAATGGGGTGGACCAGGGACTTGAAATTTGGGGAATATCTTTTTAATGTGGTCAACAACATATAATCCAAATATTGCGTCTTTAGACCATTCCGAAATTTTCACCAAGTATACTTACTGCGGAAGTACCTTAAAATATTCGTTTAGATGTTATCTCAGTCGAGTTCAAAGATAGTGGCGATCGCATCATTTGCTTGGAAATTATAGCCTTAAAAAGCATTTAATCGAAGTTTAATCATGGTTTAGTCGGGATTTAGTCGGAGGTTAATCAGGGTTTAACCAAGGTTTCGTCAATGTTTAATCAATCTTCAGTGGAAGTTTAAACCAGTTTAATTTTAATTTAGTCGGCGTCTGTTGGATGGTTAACCAGGACATATGGAGCTCATGTTAGACATTTGGGCCATTTAGGGATCATATTAAAGCTTCATGGTTGATATATCTTCTTCCCCAATTTACCATTCAGAAGCAAATTGCTAATTTATTAGCAAAAAAGTTATATTGGTCTTCAGTCCAGTTTAAGGAAAACTATTCTGGAGAAAAATAAAATTTAAATAATTTACTTACGATCGAGGAGACATCAACATTGATATATCAGGAGCATGAACTCTTGTGATATCAAATTTTACATTCATTTTGTTGTCACTTAATCTGTCTAATTTAAAATTAATTCAATTCACTAAAAAAATTTTATCTCAAATTGTCTTTAAAAAAAAACGATTGAACTTTCCTGAAGTTAAATTTCAGGAAGAATCCCTATTAATTTGAAATTAATGACAAAAAACCGAATATGAACTTTTTTGTTTCAATTCGATTCATCCATTCGGAAGCAAATTGCAAATTTTTAGCAAAAAAACTACTTTATTTAGACCTGTGCAATGGGCCACTTGTTCTCCTTCTTTAATTTTCTCTCCCACGAGTGTATTCTAACAATAGTCAACAACACAACTAACAATATTGAGTTTTGCCAACGATATTCGCAATACCAATCAACGTGAATTAATGGTATCCGTGTCCTGTCGTCATTGTGTCATCAAGTACTCCACCTCTATGTTACCGAACTTAATTTATAATACTCCCCAGTGTGTATATGGAACGAAAAACCTCACTCGAAGGTCACCCGTGTGTCTTCAGTCAACGTGAGCCATTTGTCGGCAACTACGCAGACACCCGAGGCCCATCAATTTGGAAATGTGGCGACGACACGAACGTATTCAACAATGAATAACCCAGAAAAGAGGGAATTACTCTCTTTTTTTCTATACTTGGAAATATTCAATTTGTGTAAACACTTGATTGAAAATATTGCCCTGCAATTTGTCATTTTGTAAATAAAAGGAGGATATTAATTCAATCATGCAATGCGACAGATGTGAATATCACTCTGAGGATATTTTGTGAATGTCTTGGAAGTGGAGAGGTTGAAGAGGATTCATCAAGAGACAATTTTTGTGGTAAATTTCCAATTCTACAAATGAGGTCTCAATGATATTTTTGGAGGAAACTAATTCGTTAAAACTTGTGTGCGAAATTATCGGGTGAAGAATATTAATTCATGATTTCTCCTTTCACAGAGAACAAAGTTGCTAGTTTCTAAAACTAAACTACTGATTTTAAGAAACTCGTAATTATAAAAGGACACTACTGAGAATGAGAAATTGGTGACTTAGTTTCAAAAGACTAATTACTAAACTTCATTACCAAAAACCTGTCTATTTCAAGTGAGAAAAGTTCTTAAATCCAGAACTGTTGGGTTCCTTAAATTCTGGAATAATTTAACATTAATTCAACATTTATTGAGTCAAGGTATTAGGTGAAATACTCTGAATAGCAAAGGAATTATGAACACAAGTACATCAATAGGGAACTTGCATGAATTTTGTTTATTTTTTATTTCGAAAGGTCATCATCTCAATATTATATTTTTAGAATCTAAACTTTCAAAAAGTTGCACGATAATTACTAGCTAATTATTGAAAATTGCACACTTTTAAAACGCTCATCACGTCACGTCACTGGTTAACCGCTAGCCGACCAATCACACGACGTATGTGAGACAAGCTAACCTACTTTCTGCGCGCGCATCCCAAATCCAATATACAGAGATTCATTGACCGGTGAGATGACGTCATGAGATGTTTTCAGAGCATTCAAAAGACTTAATTTTCAAATCGTTATTATAAATTATGCAAGTGAAATCTCGTGGAATTTTCAGCAATTCAGCTGTCTATTGGGTACAAACAATCTATCAAAAGAATGATGAGCAGATACTGAATTTTGTGCAAGTTCCCTATTACAACAGAAACGAACATAAATTCAAAGAGCAAAATGCTCTTGATTCAAGCACTTCAAAGTTCTTATTTTAAGAACCTGAACCTTTTTGATTCTAAGATTTGCCTTAAAATGACAGA
Source organism: Diachasma alloeum (assembly GCF_001412515.2). Taxonomy (NCBI): domain Eukaryota; kingdom Metazoa; phylum Arthropoda; class Insecta; order Hymenoptera; family Braconidae; genus Diachasma; species Diachasma alloeum. The sequence continues at coordinate 95,517 of NW_021680368.1, read as the reverse complement.
AGATCTGCCTTAACTGAAGCAAAATTGTACTAGGCTTTTCTTTCTGATTTTTGGGAATGTTTTTTTTTTTAATTTAGTGAACACTTCAATTATTTCCCGGATTTTTTACTCGCTAGATTTCAGTACGATAGAGTGCTGAAATTCAGAGATTTTTACTGCAACCTAAAAACTTCTGTTCTCTATGAATTTCTTTAAAAATTAACGGATTCTTTTAGAAATATCATCGAACTGAATAGCTGTCCAAAAAAATATATACATACGAACTTTATGTGTCTTGGAATTTGTTACAAATTATGTCTCTTGACAAATTCTCTTAACCCCTTCTTTCGCAAGACACCATCAAAGTATCCTCCACATAAATTCCAATCTCATCTCCCAAGTACCAGTTCCCCTTGACTCCTCGAATAAAAATAGCGTGTGATATTTTTTCACCAACAGCTCGTGCATAAAAACACATCACACTTAATACCCTACCTTCCGCAAACTTGGAACAATGAAAACAACTAGTGAGTGAGACAGATTCCCACAGAGGCCGGCCTAATTTGACCGCTCGATTTCCCCAGGGCCACAAAAACAGGATTTCTTTTTTATCACTCAACGTCTATCCCCATTCGCTGTCATTGCACTGTTCCATCAAACCCGAAACAACTAGTATCCACGTAAAGTGCCAAATTAATAAGTCATTAACCCTGAGTCACTTCAACTTATCCCAAAAAAGTTCAGGTAACGGATCTGGTCAGTTCCAGTCAACTTCATTCAATAGTATTTCCTGGATACAGAAGCAAATTTTCTAGATTCAAGTAAAAATCTCTGTATTTAAGAACTCTGTCGTACTCAACGTTAACGAACAAAAAATCCTCGAAATAGGTGAAATTTTGACTTATTTTAAAGAATTTTTGTTTCGAAAATTTGAAGAAAAAGTTCTGATTCTTAGTGATTTTGACTTGAATTAAGTATAATTGTAGTTCAATTGAGGCACATTTTTCCTCATATTAAGGAAATCTTTATAACGAAATTCAGAATTTTTGGGGTCGTAAAATCGGAACCTTGAAGTTTTTGCATCAAAATCATTTTGGTTTTCAAGTTATAAACATTCTCATTTTTTAATTCCAGATTTTTTCTGTTTCAAAAATTGATCTATTCATGTTCATAAATCCATTGTGATCAAAATTGATTACACTACACTTTGATTCAATTAATGTTCAATTAATAATCAATTATTGCAGAATCTTATCATTTTTCCAATAGTTTTTAATTTAGAAACTTTTTTTACTTGAAGTAAGAAGGTTTTCGGTATTATTCTTCTCAAAGTCACCAGTTTTATGTTGACAATACTATGCCTTTTAGGACCATGAATTTCGGGAAATCAATTATTTGGTTCTGTAAACTAGAAACTTTTTTTCTCTGTGTGTTCTGTTTAGATTTATTCCGTTCTGTTTATCAATAAAATTCAATAAAACTTTGTTAGCTCGAATTCAATCTATCTTGATTGCATGACGGTGATAGATTAGAAAGTCCAAATACTGAATGTAAAGAAGTGAGGGGTGGAAAAAACAGATTGGAAATGTCGAAGCAATTTATTTAATGAAGTGGAATCCCACTCATTGTGGAATTACTCTCGAATTCTCTTTCTGGTATTCAATTTCGTATTGATTTATTGGATTTGGAAGAGGTCGGTAGCGGAAATAAGCGGGTTTGTGGTGACTTTTTTGTGCAATGAGACGCAAATTTGGTCCTTTCTCTAATTTTATTTATCCGTTTTATGTTCTTTTTTTCCAACGAATCCAAACTTATGTTGACAATTCACTACTTTCTCGTATTTTGTTTTGTTTAATGATTGGTGTGATTGGTTCAGATGAAGAATACGACATTGGTCTATATGTTTGTGCAACAGGAAGTCGATGATTTCATGGTAGCGATGTTGTTTTCGTAGGCGTTTTTTAAAATTATTTTTCATTGATTTTGGAAACTACACAAAGTTCCACAACTTTGACGAAACGAAATAAGTGAATTTTTCCTCATACGCGAGCTTTTATGGGTTTATTTTCAAACTGATAATTCACCTATTGGGAAAGTTTAGAAAAAAGAATGAAAATAAAGGGCAATGTGAAGAAATATACTGAATTCAGTGGCCAAGGAAAAATCTGAAGTACTCGGGCAAATAATGCAGATACTTAAAAACTTTAAAGCTATTACTGTATTTCAGTCCATTTACCTCTCGGAAATCAGGATTCCCCACATAATATATTCGCAAAAGCTAGGTCACTAAGGGGATCCGACAACGTTTAACCCCACTTTGTTCTTCACAGTTTTTATAAATAATTCATTTACCAAAACACTAGACACCAACGATCGTAATTTTTTTCACATAATAAATTCCATCTTTCCCCGTTGTGTTAGCGAAGTTTTAGATTTTTGTCACTATTGTGTACGGAGTTGGAACTTTTTTGGATATTTTGCCTAAGAACAATGGTAATTCGTTTTTCAATTTTGTTATGAACGAAGTACCGAAACAATTTGAAACTTTTAGTGAATGTTTTCCAACATCTAAGCTATGCAATCCATATTTTTGGGGTGATAGCGAAACGGCCTTGAATCCCAGATCTAACCCTAGTTTGGTTACCAAACGCGAGCCTACGACTTGGTCACCTCCGCGAGGATTCCCCGCCGTATTTATTTAGGCTTTAGCGTTGCCGAAATCACTCTACACTGCCTGGGGGCGCTTAGCAAGTTTCCGGCAACGTCGCGTCATGGGCAATTTCATTTAACGTGGGAAAAAATAAGTTATCTGTCCGAAATAATTTGTTTTATTTAGGAATTTTGAGAAATATGTTGTTCTAAAAACTACTATAATTTTTTAGCCACTTCAATTGATAAAGTCAATTTTTTTTTAATTTTTCCGGTTAGCCAGTTCATTGTAACTAAAGAAAAACGAAGCGTGGCGCGGTTTCTCTTATAGAGTGACCAATCTAGGGATAACCTTATGGAAATGCTTTTATTTAGTCCATATCGTCTATATTATTCCTGAATAATAAACGCGCGTAGGTGGGTTGAAATTTTTCATGAATATGAAGGATAACACGGCCCATCAATTGCAAAAAAATTAAAAAAATTTTGAGTGCTTACGTTTTCGGGTAAACGTCCTTAAGAGATACCAGAATGCCTCTAATTTTCCCAATTTTTGAACGAATTTCTTGCCGAAAGTTGTCGATATTTTTACAAATTGAAGCACATTAATCTACAGGAGGCGATAATGAAGATCAATGTGCTTGGGGTTCGAAAAATATTAATAACTTTGAACTGGAAATTTGTTTGAAAATTTCGAGGAAACGGTGACCTGCTGTTACCCCTTAATTATATATTTATCATGAAAATGGATGATTACGAGAGAAAATTCCAAGATATCTTTTTGTGGAGAATTTAATTCTCTCCAGAAAAAACTCCTGTTGATGTTTTATTTCAAAACTACTAGTTCCCCAGATATTTGAAAAGAAATATTCATCACTCCCACTGCAGGAGGAATTCTCAATTGCAAATTAATGGTAGAAAATGGCAATTCTCCATCGATTTTCATTGTCATCATGCCAGAAATATTTTACAGTAGCCAAGACCACCAAATCTTGGAGAATGCGCTGCAAAACAAAATCCTCCCCACAAAAACCAACAGATGAAATAATTCAACGTTTTTCTCTCAAGGTTTCACAAATATAAATCGCATACACATCTGAGAAGCTTCCACTCACTATTTCCCAAATATCTCTAAAACTATTGGATTGATTGAATAATGTTCAAATCGTCTTTTTACAGTGTAAATATTACTTGATAAAACATGTCTCTTGACGTAATTTCCTAAATCCCTCCCTTCTAACGATATCTGAACATTTTGTCGGTACATCAGCAGCGCGGGGGCCTCTATGACTCATTCCCACCGATGATGCACCACCACACCTCTCGATTCCAAGTGCTTTGTGGTTGATAAAACCAATAGGGTGATGGGATCGCCCCACGCGATCCTCAGATAAAATAAAAGCAGGAAAAAATTTTTCCATTCGTATTATAATTTAATCGAATGAACCCGGGGAGTCTCTTCCAGAATGAAAAAACTTTCCAATTTAAGCAAATGCAAATTAATTAATCAATCAAATTGAATATGTCATTTCGCTAATGAGACGCAAGATATCACATCCCATCGAGTGAGGAACTAAAAACATGAAAAATAATGAAAGAGAAAAAAAATGACTTGTTATTGCGAGATTCACGTGTTTGTACATGAGGGTGAGGGTGGTTTTCTAATTAAAACTGAGAGGATTACATGGGCGGGGGGAATCTAGGCTAGAAAACAACTCGCCATGTCAAACCCACCTTCACCTCGTGTGTCCGCAGTATTCTTTCCTCTTTCTGAGTTTTTTTTGCTCCTCTCGTCAACAGGCACGTGTAAAGTACAAAGCAAACGGCATGATCGTGACCAAGTGTCGAGTCTAGTCGAGATTCTCAAATGGTCCAGTTATTTATCCTGACTGTGATAATAATACTAATGATTGTGATAATAAAAATGGGCCGGAGGGGAGGGTTATAATTGTTTTTCAGTCTTGAGATGTGGTATTTGATGAGAATTTTGAGGATTTTTGGGAGTTTTCAGGAAACTGCCAAGTTCAATGGTCCCACGAGTTCTGAATGAATGAATGTCTTTTGATGAATCTGAACAGATAGAGGTGATAATTTTTTAATTACTACAACAACGGCGCGCGTGAAATGTAGGTGTCTCAAGCTGAACTATGCCATCATAACAGATGGTTAATATTCATTCATTGTTTATACTGTTTTTAAGAGATTTTTTTTTAGATATAATGAAAGGTCTAATTCCACATGGAAAAATTTATATTTTGAAAAATATATTAAAAAATACCTTAAATTGGCCCAATTTATAGAAAAAAATATATGGAATTGGCCCATATTATATATATTTTTTGATGGGGGATAGGATGTGAAAAATGACGTGATTCAGGTAATTCTTGTTTTTCTGTCGCTCAAAAATCTGGAATTTCCCAGATTTTTCAGTGGAACTTGAAATTGCATCATTTTCCCCCCTAAATAGAAATCAATATCGCTTCCCTGAACATTACCATCAAACCATCTACGAAATTTCAAAAAATTTCTAACAGTGTAGTCCAATATTGAATTTAGTCAACCGAAGTTGAAGATTTATTCGACGTTCATATTTTTTCTACAACCAAGTGCTTCATGTTATATGCATTTTTTTGATAGATTTCGCTTTTCTAATTTTTTTTTTGCTTCTACTGTTAATCAAATTCTCAATAAACCCTTATATATCAATAAAAAAAATTTTAAAATAATTTTTCAATTAATCATTATCAGTACATACTGCTGGAAATCATGCTGCGTATTTTCCTAAATTTACACCCAGGCAAACCCAGATACATCTTCAATCAAATCCCATTCATAAGTTTTCAAGTCAATTTAAGTTATATTATCAAATAAATGAATTAAAAGCATTTTCATTTGATTGATTCATTTGGCATTATTTTTAACTTCATAATTATAGTAATCACTTCATAATTAGTCTATCTGGATATATAATGTGCGTTTTTGGAGATGATTGCGTGAGAAAAACCAGGTATTTAGTCGCTCTTCGTTTTGGGCTGAATCAATTATATTATCTAGTAATTTTTGGGCTCGACATTGAATCTCAACTACAACAAATTCAAGTAAACCCACAAATCTAAATAAAAATGATAATTTTTCTTACTTTCTTGTATTTTCATATTGTTTTATTAGTTTCTCCACATTGAGAATGCAGTTCCTAAACCTACCCGGGCTGATTATTCAGAAATAAAACGGGCAATTTGCTCCATGTGTAGGCGTCAGCAGGAGGTTATATGGGCGCAAAGTTTTAAACGTCCATTTGCCCAGAGGTACCCTTGGTTTTTCATTGGCCATTGGATGCTGTTAATGTTTTCACAGTACCCTCTATTGTCATTTTTATTTTTTCAGACTTCCAATAGATGAATTATCAATTGGAAAGTAAATAATCTCATAACAGCCAGTGTATAAGCAGAAATTTGTTAATTTTATTTTGTCAAAGTGACTGAAGAAATTTGATCTCCAATCATCTGAAATGTTGGCTTAATGTGTCCCCTCTCCCATAAAAAATTACCCCATTTTTCTCGAACATGAAAGAATTCAATTTTCGAAAAATGGATAAACCTTAATAACGAATTTTTTGATAAATTCACTAACAATATGGAAATTATAAAAATACCAAATGCCCGATACATAATTGAATTTAATCAATTCACCCTCTGCAATGAATAATTTTCCATTAACAACTCCCTCATTTTTCCTCATTTACCTCCCAGCAAAGTTATTATTATTAACTCACCTATTGTTGGTGTATTATTATTTATCGCTCATGGGCTTGGGACAGGGACAAGCCCGTACTACACTGATGCACAAGTGCACACGGTGTATATAAATACATATGCACCAGAAGAGCAGTTCTCGTGTTGGAATATTTTTTTTTCCTCTTCATTTTTTTTTTATTATTATAATGAGGGGATTCTGGGGTGCGACGGTGACGGTGTGTCGGCACTGGCGTGTCTCACGAGGGGTTGCAAGTACGTGGGATGAGGCGCGAGCTAGGGTTAAAGAAGTGGAAAGATGCGGAGGACGAGAATATGGGGGAAGGAGAGTGGTAGGTGTGCCACAATGTGTGTAACACGCTAACTCGCGTGCTATCCCCTGGAATTCCGTGGTTCTCAACCCATTTAAATTTTTTTTTGCTTACAATTTATGTATCGGTGACATACAATCATTGTGACCGCCAAAACCTTGCTCATTTTTTTCTCCCGTTTTTCCATTCAACCGCAATGGTGGAAAGTGGTGAAAAGGGACAATTTCAAATTAATTTCCACTCGATTACGCAAATATCTCAGACACTATTCGGTTATCGAAAAATGTCGAAGACTTTTTATAAATAACACAATTTTCTACGAAAATACTTTTTCCGATAAAACCAAGAGGTTCAAAGATACTCGCCAACACAAAGTGAACAAATTTCTAAATCAAGAACCATTGGGGCCTTAAAGAAAGTTGCTCTCTCAGACCGAGAACATCACAGCAAAAACGAATGTCTGAATTTCACACAATTTTTGTAGACATTTTTCAGACACTAACAAGCATTTGAATAAAATGAAAATGTATCGGAATTTCAGACGAACAGGTGCCCAAACATCTTAATTCATTTCAAAATACGTAAAAATTTAACACATTTCTAAGTTTTTTACTCGTTACATTTCAGTATTAGAAGATATTCGAGGAGGGTGGGGCAAAGTGGAACACAGGATTAAAACGGATGTAATGTTTAATTATTCGGGGGTTTTAAACCCGTGATTGTCTATCCAGCATCAAAGCGTAGCCGCATCCGCCCGTAGAGTGATAGAAAAAACTAAAAAAACTGTGCAAAAAACACCGTTATTTCATTTTCCCCCAATGTCCTCCACTAGAAATTAGAAATTTTGTTCTCTGTAAAGTAATTGATGTGAAACTTAAAATCCTTTTTATGTTCAATTTTTAATGTCCACCGACTTTCATAATTATCTCAATGAAGAGCGATTCCAGAGGAAAACTTTTCGCTGATGGAAGAATTCTCTAGAAAAAAGTTTCTCGACGTTTTCACCTGAACCCCCCAATAACTCCCTTTCGATAAGTTTACAAAACTATCTCCAAAAGAAAATAGCCTACAATTCCCCAATTCCTCAACCCCCCAAACAATGCATTTTTTATTTATTTAGGATCCTAGCTACACACTATAAATTCTCGTCTCGCCACTTCGAGTGTCCTCATATATGCGCATTATGGTACTGAGAATGCCCATGCGAAACGACGGAACATAAAAGAAAGGGAAAAATTAAAATAAAAAAGAAAAAAAATAGAATTGCAAGAGGTGGGGCGTTCTCTCAGTAACTGCACATACGTCGCTGCTCTGTGGCCACCGGCCTATTGTCTCGAGCCGTCCCTTCCTCCGTTCTACCTCGTGCTCTTCCATTCCTCCTCTCCTCTCCCCCTACCCCTGTCCCTGCCCATGCCCCTATCGCACCTACCTTCAACACACTAGGGGGATGGAGAAAGGAGGACTAGAACAGCGGTGAAGGAAGCAGAGTGCAAAACACGTACTGTATACACCTCTGCATGGAATAGAGTGAAGTACAGCGAAGAGGAGAGAGAGGGGGGGTGTATGTGCCTGTATATTATTTACATGCCAGGATTTCTCGGCACCTCGCACTTCCCCGTTTATTACTTCTCTCATAGATGAAAAAAGGAAGGGATGAAAACATAAATGAATTGAGAGGATTAATGAGTTTTTGGATTTAATCTTGTTTAGTGGGTATTGTTTATGTTATTGAGAGTTTCAACTAGGGGATAGTGGGTTAAAATGGAACAGCAGGGCAAAATGAAACACTCAACAAAACGACTATTTGATGCAATTCAAGCAAACAATTTTTTTTGTCAACTTTTTTTTATTCTTGGGAGTACTGATGAGAATAATAATTTTCCATTCAGTAGAATGGAAAATTATTGAGAAGTTTTGGTGGGCGAAGATTTTGTCAATGGATTATTCGATTGAAATTCAGCATGACATTTTCCTTTTTCCTCCTCTGGGTCTCCCCCTCGGCTTTGTTCTGGACTTGTATTTTGCTGTTTCATTTTCTATTCAATTAATCTATTGACAAAATCTTCGCCCGTCAGAATTTCTCAATAATTGTCCATTCTAGTGAATTCTACTTATTTTCATCAGTACTCCCAAGAATAATTTTTATTTATGTTGCCACATGTATACCCTCTCGAGTCTTTACATTTTGTTCCCATCCCTTAAATACTAAGAACCCTGTTGTGTAATAGTATCAGCATTTTGAGTTACAATCAGTATACAAAATATAAAAGAAAACATAAATGCCATAGGGGCTGTTGTCTTAACTAGAGAAAACATGAATGCCATAGAGGCTGTTGTCTTAACTAGTAACAATACATATTTTAAACTTCACATAGTACCAAATACAGATTCCTCTTTGACTAGTGTCAGAAATACAATCTTTTTATAGTTCACTCCCAAGAATAAAAAAAAGTTGATAAAAAAAATTGTTTTGCTTGAATTGCGTCAAATAGTCGTTTTTTTACTGTTTCATTTTGCCCCGCTCTTTCATTTGCCGCACTCTCCCCTACTTTTAAGTGTGATCTGAGGGTGGTGATGGAGGATTTGAGAACATCTTGTTGGATTGAAAAATAATGTTATTCAATTCTTTTAATGGCTTCATGGTATCAGGATGGATCGAATGACTGGTCGTAGTTTTGTGACTTAATGCCGGGGAGTAGAGTATCAGGGGGCTTTAGTTTTTCCAGGGCTTCGGCTGGGGGGTAATGTTCATGTTTATTTGTTGGGATGAATGGGTGGGCCAGTGAAGTGGATTTCAGAAAATCTAGAAAATGAGGGAGCTTCACTGAGAGAAAAAGTTTTTAGTTTCCAGGAAAATCTATGAATTTCAGAACTCTGTGGGACTGAAATCTAGCGAGCAGAAAATGTTGAAATGATTTTGTTATTTAATGCTCAATTATTCCAAAATTTTATCTCCCCCTCCCGAATGTTCTTAGTTTAAGAACGCAAAAATTGTTGATTTAGGATTTCAAACACTTTCCTCACTTGAAATGAGAAGGTTTTTGGTACTAAATTTTAGGGATTTTTAATGCCTCCTTAGAACCAACAATTTCTTAAAATTAGTAATTTAGTTCTGGAAACTATAGACTTCTTTGTGTTACCAACAACCTACTATATTTCCAGAAATAATTGAAAAATTGTGTGAATCGGAAAAATTATGTTGGACAGGTCATTGCGAAGAAATAAATTTTAAAAAAGTGTCACAATTATTCTGACAATTTAGAAATTAGTAGGTTCATCCTAAAAATTGCTTTTTATAGCCCATAAATTTTGCACAAAAGAGCTCTGTTCACTTTTCCTCCTAAACTATCAATTCTCAAGCTATTCCCCAAATAATCTGCACCAAAATTTTATACCCATTCTTTTCTGCTATTTGACTTTGAAATAAAAAAAAATTCTTCCCCTTCAATTCCAAAAAAATATTACGATAGAGAGAATGAAAGAGGGGTGGTTAGTGAGACTGGCCGGGCGGAGGGGGGAGGGGAAGGGGAGAAGAGGAGAATTCATCTCCTTTGAATAATCCAACGGGTGCCTTTGTTTCAACCCTTAAATGAGAATTCACCGACGACGAATGAGAAGAGAGAGAGAGAGAGAGGCTATAACACAGAGTTGGAAAAAAATTGGAATATGCGAAACTTGTACATTACTCCGCCTCAATGTCAAACCCATCCCGGCTGTTTTCCATCGACAAAAGTCGTCTGATACTCGACACACATTATCTAAGACGACAGGACGTCTATTGGGACTTGAGCAAGCAAAAAATGAATAAAACGAAGATAAAGGAATCGAATATAGAAGGAAAAAAGGCAATTCAAGGGAAGTTGAAGTTTATGGAAAGAAAGAAAGAAAGAAACTGGGAGAAAAAAAAGGAATTATAAGAGTGATAGGATGAGTATCTGCTTTCAGTCTAAATCCCTCGTGTTCGCGTAGTTCTCAGAGGACTAAAAAAATCCCCGAGGAGTTGGTCACGATTTTCTTAAGCTCTTGGTTTAAATTTTTATTGATTTAGCTTCTTCGTCTGTTTGAGAATTTAGTTGTCAAGAGATGGAGGAAGATAATTTCGTGAATATCTCTGAAGTATAGTGACATTCTGTAATGAATCTAGACTGTTGAAAATTTTTGCAACTGTCACTTGAGGAAAATTTTTTATCATGCGACAGTTCCATTGTTATTTTAAGGAATTTTGTCATTGAAAATTCACAATTTGATTTTGAAAATGTGTGAAAACTGTAAGTTTTAGTTCCATTATTCCATAAAAATTAATCGAAACCAAGAACATTTAGATAAATATATTCTTGAATTTTTAATTAATCAGAAAGTTATAGCGATTTAGTATTCAATATTCATAGTTGGATTTAAAATTCGAATAAATTGAAGGATTTTCGTGTGCTTCCTTCGCAAAATTTTTGAATCTCATTGAATTTTTTGTAAAATTTCATAATTTCTTCCCTTCTGAATCAACTTTGAAACTGTTCTCCTAAAAAATACTACTAAACTGCCATGAAATCCCATTTTTGCTTCCGAATGTAAATTTGGTATTTGACCAATTTTTCGATTTTCTAATTTGCATTGCAAATGGTCTAGAATATTATGAAACGTGAAGAAATAATGTTTTCAGGGTTATGTCTGTGTGTATGTATGTAACAACTTGTGTTTTTAGTGATTAATTTTTAGAAAATTAAACATAAATCCGGCGAAATGTCTAGATAAAGATCTGAAATTTTGGCTCATTGTAGTGACCATAGAGTTCAATTTTGGCGCGCTGTTTCAGCCTGATCGGTCCAGTAGTTCCTGAGATATAACAACTTGTTTAATTTCCGTTTTTCCTCAATATCTCAAAAACTACTGCACCAATTTCAATTTTTCTTTTTTCAAAATTCTCGTCTCCAGTAATTGCAGATGTGTTTGTGAAATGGTAAGGTAATTTTTGCAAACCTGTCTTTGGGTACAAATAAGAGCCTCTTGAAAATTTTCAATGAATCTCATATTTCTCAAGAGATGAATAGTACAAATTATTTCATAAATATCTCTCGGACTGACGAAAAGTTTCAAGAAAAAACTACCTATCAGACTTTTTGCAGGAATCAGAATTCAATCATTCAGGTAAATTTTCTAAATAATTTAGCAATTTGTCGAAAAATGTTGTATTTATAGATGATTGTGCAAATCTCCCAGACACTAGCGGGTTTCGGCGATAAATATTCACAGATTTTTCATGTAGGAGATTTTGTGAACATAATAGTATATTTAACCATATCGTAAAACCCTGGTTTACGGACACATTGTGAATCTGCTGACTCGTGTGATGGTAGCTCTCAGTTTGCAACCCTCGCACTCATCAGAAAAGTTTTTTTTTCGGCGTTTTGACGAAAATATATACTCCAGCACTGTTACCAAGGCGTTTGTACTCATGTGACAACCCCATAGCAACAGTTCAGAGTTAATTCTTCTGCGATGACTTTCACGTTCACTAGTTTGAGAAAGGTCAAATATTAATCTCCAAACGAATAAGGGCGAAAACCATTAGAGAAAAAGTGTTCTTGACATTTTCGATAAACTTACTAGTTATATCTGTATGACTATATTTACGGTTTTCCCCTTACATCAATCCGTGAATATCTTCGGAGTCAAATGGTTTACATAAATTAACCAAGAGACCTTATTGTTTCACATTGTTAACAATTTTTGACGGAAATCCGGTAGACTTCATGGATTTCAATGCTTTAATACTGAGATTTTATGGTTCCGCTGAAATTCCAACGAATTTCATCAGTGAAAATTCATAATTTGATAAAAAAATCAATGGAAATTGTAAATTCTCGTTTAATTATTGCATGAGGATAAATAGAAATAGATATAATTCAGGTAAATATATTCTTCAATTGTCAATTAAAGGTTCTGCTAAATCTGGTACTGATTGCTTTGATATTCATGTTTTTGATTGACAATTTGAGTTAGTTGAAGAATTCTTGTCTTACTGTTGTTCAAAAATTTGAAATTTCATGACTTCTCCTCCCCCTCCCGTGTACATTGGATTCAATGTCGCTCTCTTGCAAATTACTTCAATAGTGTAAACCAGAGAATTCGTTCGAAATTCAAAAAACTACTGGGTTTTACAATGAAACTATATGCACTGATAGAAAAAAAAATGAAATTTCAGATTTCACTGAAAATTCAGTAAAATTCCAAAATTTTAAACAGCATAAAGACGAGAATTCCTTAATTTATTTGAATTTCCAATCCAATATGAATATTCAGTGCCACATTACATTGAATTTTCAGTGAAATCTGAATTTTCATGATTTTTTCCCCCTAAATCGCATTGAGTGTCACTGTCTTGAAAATATAAGAATATATTTACCGGAATTTTTTCGCTTTCTATTAGTTTTTAGGGAAAAATGGAACTGAAATTTACAGTTCTCTTTGATTTTTCCACCAAATTTTGAATTTTCAATTACGAAATTCTTTGAAATTTCAGTGGTAACTAAATTTGACAAAAATTTCCAAAAACTGTACCGGAAATTTCAGACAAATTTTTTTAACATTGTAGCCTTTTCTTTAACGTTTAACGGCTTTAAAACAGAATAGAATAGAAAATTACGTTCCCTAGAAAGCACAACTTTTGCCATTTCCCTCCAAATTCACTAATTCCCAAAATAATTACAAAATAATCTGTACTGTCATCATCCCACTCCCCCAAACTCTTCTATCATCTCTTCATCACTTCTCCATCACCAACTTAATTTACCACTGCAAATTACCCCGAAATATCCAAAACTTTGAAGAACTTCAGATGGTGGTCCAAGGAATAACAAAAGGAATGTTTTGAAATTTAATACCTTTCAAAACTTCAGACAGATAACGAAGGGATTTTTAAACTCTCCAAGTTTTTTTTATTCTCATTTCTGTTCTGTTCTTCTGTTCTTTGAATTTCCAAGGGATTCCTCAGTACAAGGGGGGTGCCTCTAGTGCCTAAAAAAAAATTCACGGGGGTTGGGAGAAATAAAACGAGGGTGGACTAAAGGGTAAAGTGAGCCGACGCGAGACGTTATTAGAGGACAGAGAGGGGGTGAAGGAAGGGAAAGAAGTTTGTACGCGTCACGGCGCGTCACTCAAACCGCTACCGCGCGGCTGTTTAAAGGTAGAAGGGGCGGTTGGTGGGGGGAGGGACCGACTAGTCATGGAGTGTTGTACCGTCTCGAGACCTCAGGACAGTCAGTACACGACACGGCTTTACGTACGGCGGATCTGCCGGACTCGGTACAAAAATTGCAGGGAACAATTTTTTCAACAAAAAGGAAATAAAACATTTATTTATTAAACAGTGAATATAATTGTGGCATTGGATTAAGTGTTATATTATTTTCATTCATTAAATCAATTAGTGTTAATTAAATGTGGAGTGGAAGGGAAGGGAAGGATTCAATCAATTAATTGATAAAATTGTTAATTAATCAATTGATTGTAACTTCAAAGTGATACATCTCACATCTTTCTTAATTTATAAACAAATGGAAAATATTTTTTTATTGGTGGGGGTGAGGAATATTTTTGATACATGAATTGCAATATGAATTGAAAATCAGTGAATTGAATGGATGAAAAATGAATAGAGTATTGAATTGAAAATTTAAAGAGGCTGAATTACAAAAACAAATGCAATTTTTTGGCTTTTGTTCTACTGGAGTAATGGAATTGTAAGCACGTGTTGGGGATTAAATATTGTATGCGCAGGGTAGAGTGGATACATCTGTCGCGATGGGCAGCGGTATTGCTGGTGTGTGATAACTATTGTGGGTGTGATAAGATTTTTTTTGTTCTTTATTGTGGGGGGGTTAGTTGAATTGATATACGATGGTGGTACTTGAGCTGGAAGCCGTTTATGCCCAGGCAGCACCACATGCAAAGTTGTTGAATAAACGGTTTTTGGGGGCACATCATTGGCTGGGACCGTTGAAAGAGGCTCTAGTTGCACGACTCGCTGCTGACAAGGTAGATTTGTATTTTTGACAAAAATTAATGAAAACTCTTGGAGAGAGGAATATTCGGATTGAAAGTTAATTGTTATATTTTTTATGATTATATTGGGAGTTTTTAAAGTAAAGAAATTATCCGAAGATTAAATGTAATTTTTACCGTTTTAAAGCTACATTGTTCACTACCCGTTTCAACATATCCCAAATTTTTGAGGTATTTCCTCTGCCGATGGTTAATTAGGTAGAGAACGCTTAATTATGTACCTATGCACTGAGGTATCCTAGATGGAGAAGGGGCGGGTTAGTTGAAGGGCGAGAGGACGGAGGGAAGATACGGAGTTGCATAATGTGAACACGCGCTCAGTTAACCCCAGCTTCAGTAAAAGAGGATAGATAGCAAAAGGGCAGAAGAGGGTCTTGTGTAAAGAGAAGCTTTCTCCATTTTTCCGCTGACGTCAAATGAAAATTTTCCAATGATATCCCAGCGATAATTCAAACACGGGAAATTTTTACTTACATATACTTTTAAAAAATCATACTTTCAGGGCGGAAAAATTGTCTAGTGAATTGCTGACGAATTTACATTTTGGAAATTCTGCAGTTTTTTCTTTGGTGATTATACAATTACCTCAATAGGGGGAGGTTTTAGAAAAAAGAGACAAATTATTTAGCAACAGGAAGACGAGAATTCCCCACCTACTTGAGTTTTCAATCAAAACGTGAATGTTCAGTACCAAATCACGCTCAATTTTGAATTAATTGAAAATTTAAGAATACATTTACCAGAATTTTTCTGATTTCTATTCATTTTTATACAATAATTTGTACTGAAATTTACAGTTTCCATTGATTTTTTCATCAAATTGTGATTTATTAATTACAAAATTGAATTGAACTTCCATTCAAACTGTCACTTGACAAGAACTTCCCCTTTTTATTAACGTGTGTTACAAATTTCAAGCAAAAAATATCAACACTAGTTGCAAACATTTTTGCAAGACAAGCATCTTCAAAAAAAATCTGGACATCCGATTTTCTACCGAGAAATGGTCTTTTGACATTTTTGCCCTGATCTGATGGTTCCCGCGCTACTTATGAAATAATTACAAATGTATTTCGAAATATTGATCAATATTCATTTGCAAATATCTCCCAATCATGTAGATTTACAGAAAAAAACTGAGAGATTTTTCTTACAGAAAATTTTACGATCTATTAAAAATCTCTCTATATTACAAAAATCCAAATCGACTTCTGGTGATAAAAATTTGGTATTCGAAATTAAGACTGTGAAATAAAGAGTTACGAGGTTTATGAGGGTGGCAAAGGTCAGCATAAGGGTCATGAGGGTCAAAATAAGGGCCACAAGGGTCAAGAGGGTTGGCATAAGGGTTATGCAGGTCAAAATAAGAGCCACAAGGGTCAGATAAGGGTACTGTGACCCGTAAGTAAAGGTAAGGGTTACAAGCTTGTGGGTCATACAAGGATCAGATTAAGGGGTCTCCGCAGTTGCGATTAGTGAGGTTAGTTTCGAGAGAGACGGGACATCCAACATGGCGTATTTTGGATAATGACCGACATCGCCATAGTATTTTTATCATTAATTTATTGAACAAATCAACGATAAAACCCAATGGGACTTCGTGCCCATATTGTTTAGGGCTTAATATAGAACAATTTAGCTTCCTTTGCTGGCTAGCACATTGTCAACAGTATGAGGGGTATGGGACAAAGTAGCGTTCATAAAGGTTGTGTATAAGGCGCAATTTGAATAATTAATTAAACACGAACAAAACCATAAAAGTAGTTAGAATTGCTTTTACAAATACCTTTTTAACATTTTTGATTACTATATGATGTATTTAATTCGCAAGCACATTGTCATATTTTTCCATAAAGTATCGCGGAGACCCCTTAAGGGCCCAAATAAGGGTAACAAGAGTCAGATTAAGGATTTAAATAAGTGTCACAAAAATCAGATTATAGGTTACAAGGGTCAGAGTAACGGTCCAAATAAGGGACATGGGGGTCATGGGAGTCATATGGGGGTTGACGAGCGGGGCGAGCAGGGGGCATAGCCCCCCAGTCTTATGATATTTTCTTCCAAACTCATCAGTTTGCGAGATATGTGAGAAATGATTGATCAATTACAATTAATAACACAAGAAAGAGGACTATTTTTTTCAAAAATTCGTCGTCTCTCCCCTCTTTGAGATTTATTCCTCGATGCGAGAGACGGGAAAATTCAATTAACGCGTTCAACTGCTGCTCGTCAGTTCCTACCGGTTGTGCAGACCTAAGCGTCATGCATAGCCCTCTCTACCCAAGCGTTTACCTCCGCAAGTTCAGCTCGAGAGAGCATTTAATCTCAAAATAATGTCAACCTACTCTCAACCCCCGTACGTACTACACACACACTGGAATGCCTTTTCCCTATTTTTTTATTTATCCGCCTTGGAAACTTCAAAAATCCCTGCGTCATCTGAGGTAAAGGCAAAGGAAACGTCGAGCCACTCAATTATTAACGTAGCATTAATACACTAATTAACGACGAAAATAAAGGGATATTACGGGGGGATTCTACTCCTTCCGATTGACGGCGCCTTTGAGCAACTCATTTAGTTCGGTTAATTTGTAGAAAATCATCGTGACTATGAATTTGTTCAGGACATTTACATTATAGATAATCTCACTTCAAATTTTGTGGGAAAAGGCTTCGAAAAATTGTACGATTGTGGGATAGTGAAGATTTGAAAATGTCGCAAAACGCGATACTGGGAATTACAGGTGGACCAGTTCATCTGAATCACTCCTATTCAACTATAATCGGTTTATTTCGTTTTCCGTGAATACCTTGCAATCTAGAGGAAATCGGAAAATTTTTATAGACTTTTCGTAGCGCTCATGATACCTGTACTGTTAGAAATAAAAATTGAATTTCATGAACAGTTCAGTAGCAGTTTTCAGAAGAGCAAAATTGAATTAGATTTCCGGGGAAAAAATCATGAATTTTCAAATTGCATTAGAAATTCAATGGAATCCTAAATTTTTGAGCAGCAGGAAGACTAGAATTCTTCCACCACTTGAATTTTTTCATTAAAACATAAATATTCAGTACTGAATGACGCTGGATTTTAGAGTAATTAAAAATTTAATAATATATTCATCTGAATTTTTCTGATTTATCTCAATTTCTCTTCCTTTGCAACGTCCATTGATTTGTTTTCATCAAATTGTAAATTTTCAATGACGAAACTTCTTGCAATTTAAAAAAAAAAATTTGGAAAATTTTGTTAATAAAAATGTCCAATAATTGTAACGGAAATTTCAGCTAAATTTGGTAACACTGTACAAGAAGGTCTCTGCGCGGAGAAAAAAGTGAAAGTGATGGAGAAAATAAAATTGAAACTATAATTTTTTTTCTCCCTATGTAAAAATTTCCCCATACTCCCAACTTTCAGATATACTCATCAAAAACTGAATGAACTTGATTGACTTTTCAGAGGGAATAAGAAATTTCCTGAATAATCCAGATCTGGAATCCAAATTCCACTGTCAATTAACTTTTAATAAATGCTTAACAGTTTTTAAATTTAGATAGTTTTTTCAAGCTTCACATTCTCATTTTTTAAAGGTTCATTAACTTTTTTGAAAGATCAGCAAATTTTGAGCTGACCCTGTGGATAAATCTACACATGTGTACGAGTGCACTATTAAATTTAATCAGCGTGAATTTATCGCCCAATTATAGATGGTGGTCCTGGCAATTATCCCCACCACGGATTTTAGGCGGTTGAAGGGGGGGAGGGTTAGAGTGGGGTATTATAACGTGCAAAGATGTTTGGGACTCTTCGGGGCAAATATTATAGCCAATAAAAGGAGAAAAAAACCTTTGAGAAGGGGAACATAAACAGATTTTGTTGCTTCTTATTCACGAGTTCATGTTTACGCTGAGGAATTTCAAATTATGTATTTATGGTGATGTATGCGTCATGTACAAATGAAAAAATGACGAAAAAAAATTAATTTCATGGAAAAAATGTTTTTTTTTGTCGAAAAAACATTCGAAGAAAGAATTTAATTGGAAATGCAAAAGGAAAATACACGAATTTTCCGCCCTTTTCCTCAATTGATTTTCAGAACTTCAATGAAATAATCGAAAACAATAATTTCTATTTGTTTCCAATTATTTTCGAGTCAATGTAGAATTTTTTCCCCATTTCTTGAAATCTCTGGGGATGTCTTCAATCTCTCTGCGTCATTCTCCAATTTTTTAGCATCCTATGCGTAATATTAATCTCAACGGGATTATAACTCAAGACGACTCGTATTGCGATCACTGGAACCCGATCAGTGAAATAAGTCGAGGTATATCAGTGATGTAAGATCTCTCGATTCAACGTAAAATTTTGCTACCTCCTTCTCTCTTCGTCCTTCCACCGCTTTACGTCCCGTCTGCGTCCAGAGTAATTACTATCCTGTGATCGTTTCACATGATTTACGGAGTACTGTTATGTCGGAATTTTCTTCACAAAAATAGTAAGAAAAAATTGTTTTCTTTCTCAATTGTTCTGAATGATCACTTATTCATTCATCGACAATTTAATCATTAATTGATGAAATTCAAATGCTATTGACTGTTTTGAAGTGACCACACTATCGATTTGTAGGGTCTTGTTAATTAGATTTCCCAACTAAATTGAGTGAAGAAAATTCATGCATAACATCCAAATAATATAATCCAACATATGAGTTTATCCCAAATATCTCCTATGAAGAAATAATGGAAGTTATTTGAATTTCTGGGGAATTAACTTTTTGTCATAAATTAGATTTTTCAGAACATTTTGAATATGAATGAATTTATTACGAGTTTAATAAACAATTTTAGCGTAGAAAATATGTTGTTTATCAATTATTTATGAAAAAAAAAATTCATTCATAATATTAAACAACTTTTTAATCATTAAGGGGAGACAGCTATCAGTTTTAAAAGTAACAGGCTATTGGAGTGAGATTTCTCATGGATTGAAGATCGATTATATATATCTAAAAACGAATAATTAGTGCAAAAAAAATGATTGTTTATTGTTTGTTTCGCAGACGCTTAAAATGTTAAAAATAGTCCAGGGCTTCCAATTTTTGAGCTACAAAGGTTTTTTTCAAAATTTTTGAAATTCGACTCCTAAACAGGTAATTTTGTTTTGTTTAATATAAAAATTTGCGCCATTTATGTAAAATAAGCAGAAAAATTATCCTTAAAATATTAAAAATATATTCTCGATTCTTTCAGAAATATTTTTCAGGCTATTTTGCATAAAATGGTGTCATTTTTTATTTAAAAAATTACGAAATTGGCTGTGTAGGAGTTAAATTTAAAAAAAGTTATTCGTAATTGTTATTGCACCCATTTTTCCAAAAAATTTGAAAAAAAACCTCTGTGGCTCAAAAATTGGAGGCCTATTTTTGGACTATTTTTAACATTTTAAGCGTTCGCGGGTTAAACGAACAATAAACAATTAGTTTTTGTGCACTAATTATTCATTTTTAGAGATATATAATCGATCTTCAATGTACGAGAAATCTCATTGCAATAACCCGCGACTTTAAAAATTTATACACGGAGAGAAATATTCAGTAAAAATTACGGAACAATTCACGTAATCCGCAATGGGGAATCGTTTTCCGGCAATTTTTATAGGAATGGAAGAGAAAAAATCTGAAACGTTCAGTGAATTTTCAGGTTCATCACCGAACAAAGTACGAAATTGTCACGTAATTGTTTCCGAAGAAGTAAAATCTTACAGAAACTTGCCGACTTATTATGCCTCCAAAATAAAAAATTCTTGGACGTTTAACAATTTTTATGAAGCTGATGAATTATTTCTACGTTCCGTTCTGTAAAATTTCTCAATCGTTGGGGAAAAATTACGGAACGACTTGTTGTCCCCACAGCGGTGAGTCATCAGACGGGCGGTTAATTTTTACGGAACAAATCGTAGAATTTACGTGGCGATTCGTACAACTTCAGTTCCGACTAATACTTTTTATTGAATTTTACTTCGCTCGCGGATTACGTTTCGAAACGAAATTTTTACGTTTTTTTTCTGGTAATTTTTATTGAATTTTTCTCCCCGTGTAGTACTCTCCCCTTAAGTCGTAACGGTACCTCTTACCACTCCATTACTCTATTGTGCAGTACCTGAAGTTTTGTGGTTTCCAAAAATTAATAACTATAACCACGAAGTCGATTCTAAGAATCAAGCAAAGAGTACCGTTGCCTCTCAAGGCTGTGTATCCAACACCGCAAGTACTTATAACATTTTTAATATTTGCTACCGTCTTTGTAGGGAAAAAAAGAAACGTTGACATATTCCTTGATCAGTTTAAAAAATGACAGAAGTTCATCGATAAGTAGATTCCCCTATTTTTCTCCGATTTCTTAAATTGAGCTTGAATGAAACTCTGATAGCCCACATTTTAACAAGAAAAAAGAATTGAAGGAGAACTTGGGTATCTTTAACAGAAATATCCAAGTACTGATATTATACTTATTAGGAATCAAGATTCAGACAATAAAATTGTTCATGGAATAGAAATTTTTGATTTGGAGGAAATTGATTGAGATGAACTCTTCTAAGAAAAAAAAGAAAACAAATAAAAAATTTGGATGGATGCATGACCTTCATATATAGGATGGTGAATGGTGTTATTGAATAGATAGGGCAATAGTTTTTCCCGATGTAAAACTCTGCAATCGAGTCAATTTCACATTCATAGTTTCCGAGATACGGAGGAAAAACATTCTAAAATAAAAAAATTTATCTTTTATTATCTTGAGAACCACTAATGCAAAGTTGTTTTGTAAGATATGCAGTCGATAATTTCCCTGAGTGGAGTTCTGAAAACCATCAAGACAATTGCTTCAGTTTTTGTTTTTGTTCTTTCAGTTTGGTTGAAAATTAAGTTGGAAATTTAAATTGAGTTCTCCCAAGTTTCATCATTTGTCTCATAAAAAACATTAATGGCAATTTACCCAAATTTTCTCAGAATATTTCAAGAATTTTACCTGTCTTGTCAGCATGAGAACATCTCTTTGTTCGTAATTTTCTGGTTTTCACGGATGATCAATGCACCTCTGAAAGAGACCACAGAGACAATGGGTATTGGATTGGCTGAATAGTAGTACCATAGAAAATGAAACACTAACAGAACATAACGCCTGCGACTGACGGTATACTGATGGTATAATGTCCATTTGCTTGTAGCCAAACAGGAATTGTCCTGTCAAAACTCAACGTAAACTTCTCCTTTTTCATTTCATGACAGAAGAACTTTTGCGACTGAAGATAAAACGCATTGATTGATAACTTTAACTTCTCTCGTTTGTTATTGATTCATTGATTTTTCTTCACCGGGAAATATATTACATGTAGTAGGGATATACTATACCTTGTTTCATGGGGAAATTATTGAAATAGGTCGTTTAGACTACAAGAAGCTCAGTATGTGAAAAATTTCATTATCTCGTTTACTTTATAAAAATCTCGTTTATTTCATAAAAATTTCACAAAAAATGGCCGAGGGAGGGGATTATGACGTCATACCTCCCTAAATTTTAGAGTCGACTCATTACGGGGCACTCCTTCCCCTGCAGTGACGAGAATAAAGTGGTTAATCATCGGGGGTGATCAATCATTTTTCTGTCCGGTTATTTATGAAATTGTAAAAAAAATGTTATTTCTCGTGAACGCACTGATTTAATTTATTAAGGCGTAAATCCGGCGAGATATTGCGTTGCGGGATCAGATGAATGACATCATTCAAGGTCATGTGAGAATTTTGGATTTATTATTTTGTAATTAAACATTTTATTTATAACAATCGATTTGGAAAGTTTTATCTCGAATTTGGATAGAGTTTGACATATAATGTCCACGAAAAAAAAAATTAAAAATCCTTATTCACACATCTCTCTATGCAAACGAAAGTTCTTCTGTCTGTGTGTCTTAAACTTACTAGTTTTATGAATATTTGCTTAGAAATATACCCGAAAATTTACTAGTTGAGGGTTAAATTTTTTTACTAAAAGAATGTTAATGATTTGTTTGGGTTCAGGTACTCGTCGATCGGTTTCTGTCGAACATTCAATGCAAGCGGTGGAGCGAACCACCGTATCGTAGACATTTAGCGGAAAAAGAACAGCAAAACGATTATCGAGAAGGGAAAACCGGGGCTCAACTGAGCGGATTTTTATCTTACAGAGGTTCTCTAGGGAACAACTTTTTTTTATACCGAATATTGTTGGACAAGCGGTTTAGTGTACTTGTCCAAATAATAAAAATGCCAGGAATGAGGAAATGTTTAACCGTTAATAATCTCGAATTGTTCCTATTTGAAAAAATAAAGTAGAAATCATTATGCACTGTCAGAAAATTACTCCTGAAATTTCAAGTAAAAAATATTAAAATTTTTAACAATCACTGATTCACACGAAATTTTCATGTATTTCGTTATTTAAATATCAGTTGAATTCTAGAGTAGTGCAATAGAATTGCAATTTTCAGGTCCACATGATAATGAGAAATATTAAATAATTTGAAAATTCAAGCACCCATTTCCCTGAATTTTCCATCCACTGAAAATTCAGTTGGATGTAATGTTCAATTTCCCAATTATCCGGAATTTTCAACATGAATGAGAGATCCCATGAACGATTTGATCTTAAATTTGATTCAAATTCACAACATTGAGAATTCAAGTGCAACTATTGCTCAATGTTCAGAAAATTTCTAATAGTGTAATTGTTTCCATCAAATGAAATCCTTTTATTCCCAATTTGTTTATTCATTGTAGCAATAGTTTTGTTGGAAACTAATGAGTTCATTCATTTTTATCAATGAACATGTTTTAATTATATGAAATGAATAATTCATTTCATCCAAATGAAGACTTTATTTGGGTCACGAAAACATTTTTTCTATTTAAAACACTATATATTTTCAGTGAATTTCAATGAAAATCTGAAATAAAAATCATGTTTGGGTTTGAATAAAAAGTTTTATCGTTAGATGTACAAATAAACCCATTTATTTCATTCATAATTAATTTATTCCACTCAAACAAATCATTCCTCTGGATGGAACTTTTTCTGATGAAAATTTCAAATGTTACTAAAAAAATGTGCTGATAAAATTGATAAATTTCCTGAATTTGAAGATATTTCCATCTACACTGTTAGAAAGAAAAAGAAATTTTTCATGGACAGTTGAGTACCAATTTTTAGGACAGTGACACTGAATGTGATTTAAGAGAAAAAAATTATGAAATTTCAGGTTTTCACTGAAAATTGAGTAAAATTCCAGAATTTTAAGGGACATAAAGACGAGAATTCCTTAATTTATTTGAATTTCCAATCTAATATGAATATTCAGTGCCACATTACTGTGCCGCATTGAATCTTCAGTGAAATGGGGAATTTCTCATGATTTTCTTCCCCCTAAATCACATTTAGTGTCACTGTCCTGAAAATTCAAGACTATATTTACCAGAATTTTCTGGTTTTCGAGTCATTTTCAGGGAAAAATGGAACGGAAATTTACAGTTTTGTTTGATTTTTCCACAAAATTCTGAATTTTCAATGACAAGATTTCCTGAAATTTCAGTGAAACGGAAAATTTCGGCCCGGAAAATTTTTAACAGTGTAAGGTATACATAATCTTTGGAATAGTGAGTGGACTCCAAAACTTATACATAAATTAGTTATTGAAATATGATTGTCTTGACTAAACATGTAAATTTACGAAATATGCAATATTTCTGTCCATCTGTTGTTTCCAACATTTGACTATTGATACAATATTCATTGATCTTAAAGCATCCTAAATCGTTTGAAAAGTTCATTTCACATCACCACTTTAGTTTGAATTCATTTCCCGATTAAGGCCAAATCCCTGCATTCTCCGAAAATCCACCGAAACTACCATTAAATCCCCCGTTCGAAAAACATATAGAATAACGAAACAAGTTTCATAAACGTCAATGCAACGATGCACACCCCAGAAAAGTTTGTAAAACGAGAAGGAGAATAACATTCACGTACAGCAAACACGATTCTATTCCCTACTATGATGCCACCACGCCGGGGCATTCAGAGCCTTAAAAGCTACGTTGAATATACGTTAAACCATTCGGTGTGTGTGTGTGTGTGGGGGGGGGGGGGGGG
>NW_021680368.1:24978-70506 GCF_001412515.2 Diachasma alloeum | reverse complement strand
GGGGGAGGGACTTTTCTAAGCTGAAAACGAAGAAGATACTGTGAGACGGCACAGAATACCTCGTATACACACATCCCCTTTACGACTGCAGTCACGCGACCAAACTTGCGATGTATATAACTGTTTCTTTGGACTATAAAACACTCAAAGACGATCGCAAAACGCTCTTCAAACGTTTTTCTCCCCCACTGTACTGTCTCTAACTTGCTATTGTTGCAGACATTAGGGATGACCTTGTTTCCACGTTGTTACAAATTGTTTTTTTGTTGCGCGGGGGGGGGGTAGATTTTAGGAGAGGTAATTGAGTCACTTGAGTCGAGTTCATATTCTGCATAGGTTTGTCACTGCCAGCCTGGTGGTTGTATCGAGATATCAAAAATTAAAATCCACACTGTTAAAAATTTTCGTCTGAATTTTCCATGCCAAATTCCGGAAATTTTTATCGTGTTCAAGTTGCACTGAAATTTCAGGAAATCTTGGCATTGAAAAAACAAATATGCCATTGATTTTCTGTTCGAATGATGTGAAATCAATAAAATACCTGATTTTTCAGTTCAATTATTTGTGAAAATTTAGAAAAATGAGGAGAATTCAGGGAAATATTGAGAATTCATATCCAGGGATCGAAACAATCATAAATTTCAAAATAAGTTAAATTTAGCTTATGTCAACTGATAATATTGACCAACAATTTTCAATTACCAAATGAATTATCGATCGAACATTCCAATGCCAAAATAATCTATTAACCAGTAATCGTGTCTGAAGATTGACCATTCCATGTCTAATCGAAAAAATCCTTTTATGAAATTTAGAATTATTTACTCAGTAGTTAATAAAAAATTTAAATTATGAATTATTTTATTATTTTCAAATTTCAATTAACTTAAAAAAACCATTACAAATGTAATGATTGTCGACCGATCGCTGTTCATGTCATTTTGTTTCTGAACATTCATGTGAAAATTCAATCGGGTTGTGAAATTTCCATCTCACGCCCATTGAAAACTCATGAATTTCCGTGAATTCTACTTAAAACTTGAAATTTCATAATCATTTTTTCTCTAAATCCGATTCAATGTCACTATCGTGAGATTTGCTGTAATCTCTTCTATGAAATTTCAAAAAATTTCTAACAGTGCATTTCTCGCTTGAAATTAATGAAAATCAAATTTTCATGATTCTGATTCAACCAGTGCAGTGGCAAAACAGAACAGAAGAGGCCAATCCGCTACGGTTTGATAATGATATTAACTTCATATTGAACTTTTCTGTTCAGAGTTTTGTCAGTTAAATAAAAAAGTTCTGAAACTTTTTCGGAAGTGGATCAATTTGATATGGGTTTCTAATTATGAAATATTGTGTATTTTACTGAATTTTATTGCAATAATTGTGTTGTCATATTGAGTCATTTCAGGAGTCAAGGTAAATTGTCATTTAAGACATTGAATTACCAACTCGACCATCTCTTTCCAAATCCATTATTTTCTAGTAAATATGAATCAATAAGTAAAAAAAAACGAATTAAACTTTTTACGGATTTCCGGATTATTTTCAACTGAATACAATTTCACTGATAGTTTTCCTGTTTAAATGGTTCTCGTTTGAGAGGATTGAATTTAATTCTTCCATTTTTGTGGGGGAGTTTTATCAACGAAATTTGTTTGATACCAGAATATCGAGTTTCAATTTTTTTCGAAGATTTAATATTGATGGCCTTGCGACAATGGCTTTTGGGTCCAATTTTGTACGCTTGGAAAATGAATGATGGAGTTTGTTCGGATATTTTAGTACAATAACCACTAAAAACATTTCTTTTTCAGCAGAATACAGAATTCTTTTCAATAGATCCAATTCGATGATTCATATTTCTGCAATTGACAGAAATATTACTCTACATTCATTTCAATCTCAGTTCACATAATCAAAAAAAAAATGGAGAATTCAATCAAACGTTTTTCACCAATCGGATGAAAATAAAAATATATCTCCATAACAAATTCAGGAGTGAAAAAATGATTGCAAAACATAGAGGTATAGAAGGAAAAGTTGGTTCTTGTAGCAAGAACCGTTGAATTCTTAAATCGAAAACCGTTGTGTTTTTAAAATAAAACCATTCTAACGGCTTGAATTTTCATGAATAATTGAACATCAATTCAACATTAACGGCCACAAGACGTTGGATGATAAACTGAATGAAAACGAATTCATAAACATGAGTAGAACACGAAAAATGATCAATTCAATTGTATTGTGGACGTTCTCCAGATAAATAAATAAATTTTCACCTCTATTTTCGATTACTCAATGATAATCAAGGTATTTAATGAGGAAAGTTTAATGGTCCAGTATCCGAATGCCAATTTAACGATGGGTTATTTTTGTAGTCCCCATATCCGGGCATTCAACGGCCCAATATCCGGCAATGTTATTTAAATGGAGACATAAATTCGGCTACTGGGACTCGTTGAGAAACCGGTACATCTATAGGGTAATACAGATATTTCCACTGAAAACTAAAACCTTTTTTGTCTTTATAAAAATTTCACTAAAATTGAACAATTTTTTTTTTTTTCAAATTCCTTCGATCAATTATTGACATAGAAAGAATTTGTCCTGTAGATTTGTTTCCTTCGTCCATTAAAATTTGAACAAATGGCTTTCCGAGGAAAATAACAATGCAACTCGTCTCTCACGGGGTATAGTTCCCACTCGGGTATATACTTGAGACTAGACGTCCTCCCATCACTGATGCGCGACTCTGGGAGTGTGACAGCATCGTAAGAAGAGAGATGGGATTGTTCCCTATGTAATTGCGAGTGCTGGAAATGTCTCTTATTACAGCACAGTCTCCCGTTACCGCTGAATGGACTTGTCTTTGATTCTCCCACTGGTCTTCAGCCGAATAACTAGTGAATTCTATAGTGTATCAAGGGCTTATTAGCTCCTTCACATGTATTATTTAGGGATAATTGTCAATTCAGGAGTGAAGAGGTAGAAAGGAGGACGTGAAATCTCAAAACCGACTTCCTTCTGATAATTTGTCATATGGCAGATTCTCCCAAATATCGTCCTGATTTTCGGGATCAAATTTTGGATTAGACCGCAAGTTTTAACCTTTGTTGTACACATTTAGGAGAGCTTTGTCCTAAATTTTTAGCCTCGTAACTCTGTTAATAGTGGAGAAATCTCAGATAGATGTGTTTTTATATTCTTTTTTTCTAAAATGCTGAAATTTTCTTGGGCTACAAAAAAGGATTTTCGACATTCTCTTCTAAATGCACTAGTTTTAAATGTGTTCGCAAAACAATTTTAATATAATATCTCAATCTTACTAGAAAAAATTTTCTCATTTAAATTCACAAATGAATTTTACCGGCGTTTATGCTGCTCTCTTTATAAAAAATTGATTATATTTTTCTTCTCATTAATTTGAAGGAAAACTTCGTTTTTCAAGCCGCAACTATGATCCAAGCAACAGGCGGTGGCGCTGAGAAAAAAATCGCTGCGCTTCGCAGATTGCGTCGACGATCTCCGCGTTATCGCTCGCCCACTTCCGTTCACTATATTGTTTTTTTGCCCCCCCCCCCCCCCCCCCCCCCCCCCCCCCCCCCCCCCCCCCCCCCCCCCCCCCCCCCCCCCCCCCCCCCCCCCCCCCCCCCCCCCCCCCCCNTTTTTTTTTCTCCAGTTTTTCACCTCAACTCCGCATTAAGTTTTCACTCACACAACTGTCTTCTTGAGTCACTTTATCGAGTCCCTTCCTGGTAATTTCGCAGGGTATTTCACAGAGGAAACGGAAGTGCGACGGGAGCACAAGGAAAACGCGGGTCTTCCTCCGTCTATATCGACTGAGTCGTGATATATTGGGTCAGTGACATGGTGAGTCACTAAGCTGAAAATTTTTGGTAATTGATATATCCCGGGAATAAATGTCTTTCTTGTAGGAAATTTCATGATGTACACTGATAGAAGGATTTCATTGCTATTAACGAGGCTTTCTCACTATTACACTGTTAGAAATTTCTTGAAATTTCAGTCACAGCGTCATCTGAATTTTCGATATTGTGAGTTTGAATTTATTGGTTTATGGGATCAAAAATAATGAACACTTCTATTTGTATTTTCACTTATATCCTTTATTCTCATGAATAATTTCTGACTCCACTTTAACCAGGAGGTACGTTGCTCTACGGATACTCAAGAGAGACTAACTGACAACTAAACTACTTGGGCCTTATTTTAGGATCTTTGGGGCAACAACATTTCCACCCCCCTAAAAGGGGTTTTTCCTTCTCCCTTGACCACTTCTGGTCGCCAAATGTTGCTTAGGGATAGGCAGTAATAAACATAAGCTTGTCCGTAAACTACCAGTTTCGGCATGGACATTTCCCTTTTCTTATTCCCCGGCCCTACTGCAATAAAACCATAAAACGTCTTTCCAGAAACGAAAGATATAACAACTAGAAGAGAAAGAGTGAATTTTGTACTTGGGGAAATTCCCAAAAATCCAACAGAATTCAATTTGAATTTCAATGAAAATTGAACATCACATACAATTCAATTTTCAATAGATTGAGAATTCAGGAAAGTGGTTGCCTAAATTTTCAAAATTTTCAATGTGTTTCAGTGTCATATGGACCTCAAAATTGAGAATGAATATTCAAGCTACTGAAATCTAGCGAGCAAAAAATCCTGGAAATGAGTGAAATTTTCATTCATCTTACGAAAATTTTCCTTAAAAGTCAGGAAAAAAAAATTTCAATTGTCTATCATTTGTACTTCACCACTTCACTATTTACTGATTTGAAATCAGTAACAATTGGTTTTTTTCTCTCCGAATGAACACTCGGAAACAATAAAGTATTCTTCATTCGTATTCTGTCGAACTAAATATGAAACAAGGCGTCAAAGATAGTAAAACTAATGGGCAAATGATTAATGAACTCATGAAAAAAAGTCTTGTTTTTTTCCTCGTCACTATGATCCTCGCAGAGCCACCAACACTAATCCACAGTGGGGCGTGTTCGTATAATATTACACGCCCTCTAATTGAAGCGGTTTCCAATTCCAATTTACGCCGGACGTATCTCTCGACGTTCTCGCGTTGCTCTCCCCTGCTCATCTACTGATAAAATATATGTACTGAAATATGTATTAGACTGGGCAGAGTAGCTCCATGAATACTGACAGATCCTCATACGTAGAGTGAGAATATAAAATACCGTTATTTTGGAAAATTTAAGGGACAGTGAAAGGTGAAAAATGAATGGAGTGAATCCCTAGTTTTTTAAACCATTTTATTGATTTTATTAGCTTCATGGGTCAAGAACATTTTATTGAGAACACGAAGCTGGTCATATAATTTTAGAAAAAAACATCCCTGAAATTCCGTGCCAAAAACTTACTTATGTGAAGTAAATGAAAAATTTTTAATCAAGAACCGCTGGCTCCTTAAATTGAGATTCCTTCCACTTCCACATTCAAAGTAAGGAAATTTGAAAGGGATAAAATTCTGAAATATTAAGTCAACATCAATTGAGTCAAGGTATCCGGCAATACACCTTTAATAACAAAGGATTTATAAATCCTGTAAATTATGAGTTAATTTTACGACAGACAAAATTATCATTATGTTATCATTATGATGTTAAGAACGAGAATGTTCTTAATTTCAGAACCGCGATGGTATTTATTTCAGAATCTCAAAATTCTTATTTTAAAAACTCAAGTTTTAAATTCCAGAACTCAGATTTCCTTCAAATAAAAGAAAATGCATCTTGGGGGATACGCTAACGAGTTTTCAATGTTTTGCAATTAATAACTGGTTTTTCGCACATGCGTACACTCTAAAAAAAAAGTTACTACTCACTAGTACTGAATTCTACTTGGGAGAAGTTTTCTTGTGAAAAGTTGGGAAACTACTTGTCCCAAGTACTTTTCATGTCCTAGGGTAAAGTACAATATTTGCTAAGCAAGTAGGAAAAGTACTAGGAGGAAGTACTTTTATTACTTCCTGTCAGTATTTTTCTTACTTCTCAAAAGTACCTTTGATGCTTGGAGCAAGTAATTTTTCTACTTCTCGCGAGTACTTTTATGACTTGATTCCAGTACTTTTGGTTGGTTATTTTGTTGAGGAATTTCATATAATTAATTATCATTCTCATTATCATTATCATTCTCAGATGACAATTAACAAATTTCATCAAGGGGAGGTTACGATGAGTTTCAAAATCGCGAGATATTGCAGTAAGATTTATTACACATTGATGATCGATTATTTATATATGTTGAAAGACGAAGAATAAGTGGGGAAAAAAACGATTATTTCTTGTTGATTTGCCCCCAAGACCTTGAAAATGAAGAAAAATAGCACAGTGTACTCAATTTTTGACCTACGGACGTATTTTTTCTTCAAAATTTTTAAACAGATGTGTAGAATAACAATTACGAGATAATTTTTTTGAATTCGACTTCTAAATAGGCAATTTTATTCTTTGTCGCATAACGAAATTGCAATTTTTATACAAGATAGCTCAAAAGATTAATACTTCAATTTTTTTTTCAATATAAAATATAACAATTATTTTGAGGATCATTTTACTGGCTATTTCGCATGAATATTACATTTTTTGTTATTAAAAAAAGGACTATTTGGAAATTAAATTTGGAAAAATTAATTGGTAATTGTTATTCTACACATCTTTTGAAAAATTTTGAAAAAAAAATCTCTGTAGCTCGAGAATTTATTACATTGGACTACATTTCAATTTTCAAGCGTTTGAGGAGCAAATGAACAATAAACAATAATTTTATTTGCATTAATTCTACGTTTTTCAGCGATCTCTAGTGTATGGTAAATTTTACTGTAATATTCCGCGAAAATCCATTAGTACTGGATTTGAGTGCTATTACTACTTGTCTCGAGTATTTTTTCTACTTTTGAGAAGTACAGCTCGGTACTCAGTACACGTACTTTTAGTACTGATGATGAGTACAGTTGGTACTTGTCACCAGTACCAATTGTACTTGGAGCATAAAACTTGTATTCAGTCGATTTTCGACTTGAACCAAGTAAAAAAATTACCTTTTCTCCAGAAACCCCTCGGTACTGAATACAAGTAGTTTTCCTACTTATCAGAAGTAATCTTTTTTTAGAGTGTAGTCACTTAAAAAAGTAGTAAACCATTATAGCGGAAATTTAAAAAAATAATAATATATCAAAAATCAATTTGGCACTTTCAAAGCTTCCCATGTGATTACAGATTGTCAGAACTAGTAAAAATTTTCAACAATATTCAGAATACTAAAACAAATAGAACTAATAATCTAAATTTTTATCGGATAATTTTAAGATTGCAATCACAAAAATGCAATATAAGAAAAATTGAATCCACCGATCGGTTTCTGGGAGCAGTTCTCCCTTGTGATGTGTAATCTAAAAATCATCCAATCGAAATTTGCATCCTTAGTCTATTTGTTATAGCGTCCTGAATATTGTGTAAAAATTTGTACTCGATTTGACAATCGATAATCTCATTGGAATCTTTCAAAGTAAAGAATCGGTTTTTGAAAACTTGTGCCATATTTGATGATTTCATATGGGTTAATAGATACTTTTTCAAGTGTCTACACATGTGGGGAAAGCCTTACGGAGGCCACTTATTAACCCTAGCCTGATCACCAAACGCGTCCCTGCGACTTGGTCACCTCCGCGCGGATTCGCCGCCAAGTTATTTAGGCTTTAGCGTTGCCAAATTCACTCTACACAGCCCGGGCGCATTTAGCGAGTTTTCGGCAACGTCGCGTCATGGGCAATTTCATTTAAGGGGAGACGAAACCCCTTTGTCTACATCAAATCTTAGAATTGTGTTTTCTCCTACAATTATTAATTTCTATCTATGAAATTACTTTATCGACTCGATTATTGCATTGTTGAGTCGACGAAGTAGTTTAATGAATAAAAAATAATAATTGCAGGAGAAAACACAATTCTAAAGATCCATATAAACGCAGGGGTTCCGTTTCCCCTTAACAAGAGAACAAATAATTCATCTATCTGAAATAATTTGTTTTCTTTAGGAATTTTGGGAAACATCTTGTTCTAAAAACAGCTATAATTTTTTAGACACTTCAATTGACAAAGTCAAATTTTTTTGAATTTTTCCGGTCAGCCAGTCGATTGTAATTAAAGAAAAACTACGCGCGGCGGAGTTTCCCTCATAGGGTAACCAATCTAGGGTTAATTGCAGAACTTCTAAAACTCAGTAGTATATTTCCTTCATGTAAGTACAATTACGGTAATTAAACAATAAAGTAAAAATTGCAAAAAATTAGAACTTTTTTCTCCGATTTTCAGAGAAAATTGTCTAAAAAACAATAAAAATTTCACTCACCTGCATGATTTTTGCTCGCTAGATTCCAGTACGACAGAATTTCTAAATTCTGTGATTTTTTACCGGAAACTTTTTCTGAGATCTTATGAATGATTTTGAGGCAGAACGCCAGTATCACAAATATGCAGTATCAAAAAAGCTGCGTTTGACATTATATAGGATATTCTGAGTTTAGTTTTTCTCCATGTCTGGTGACTTCAATTCCTCGGAGAGGCTTTCTTCCAACTTTATATCATTCGAGAAACTCTTGAAAAACCACCAATGATAACCGTCCAACCTCCCCGTCAAAGCAAAGTTTACGACTAAATCCAGATGACTCAACATTTGACTTACATTTCCAACTCTCCGTATGTTAGAGACACTTTTTGATTTTTCTTTATACATCATTTCGGTTTTTATTCCATACGAAAATCAATATACACTCGCATCATCGACATGTACACGCCATAGGTGAGGCCAATCGTTGGGAATAGAGGATAGGAAGGCAACATCGGGGATTGGTACGAGCCATCTTCGTACTCGAGCCTTCAATTCGTGATATTCCCTTCAACGTCATGTCTTATTGCCTCTATTCCGTTCAATAATATAATAAAAATAAATATGTTGGTGCTTCAAAGCACAATTTTCCTCGTTTATTTGGAAATATGTTATTGAAATTTGCATTTGAAATTGAAATTGAGAATAAAACTCATGAGAGCAATTCACAATTTTCCAGTTTTCCAAATTATTTCACTGAATCCAATGGTAAATCGACGAAATTGATGAGTTATTGATCAAATTACTCTGCTAGAAATGATGGCTTGCTCACAGGAATTGAAGAAACACTAGTTTTCATGGAATTCATACAATTGTAAGTGGTTTGGAAAATTTTGATGAATTTTGTCGTGTCAGTTCGATATATACATATGTGTATATATATATACATGTTTTTTTCTTCACCCTATGAGGAAGCAAAGGTTTCTCTCAAAGGCCGTAGCATTCTCTAAAGGTCATAACACATGGGGGTAGTAAAACCTCTGATTATGAAGCATTCCCAACCCCTGGAATTCGTCATCCCTCGACTAAGACTTTTTTCTCGAGACCAATAAAACAATAAATAGAAAAATATCTCTAAAGCTGATTAGATTATCTAAAATGTCAAGAGAATTTTTCAATTTCTTGAAATTTATTATGGAGTGATATAGAAAAAATGCACAAAATTTCACAGGTTAAAAACTGCGAGCGCACAACACGATTTTTTTGCGAAATTTGGCACATTTTTCTATGCAGGGAAGTCTAAGGAAAGCAAGCGAATAATTTTAGCGCAAGAGGTATTTGTCGAGTTATTTCTCGCTGGGATTTCGGCAATCGGAGTACAGTATGTCGAGAAAAAAAAAATTCAGAGCGGAAAGGAAAAATTTCCGCAATAAAACTGTTGAATAACCTCTATTACTTCGCTTTGATTGCCTGACATCCGAGTGAGAGAAATAATCACTGAAATTTCAAGGTCTTTCGTCAATGGAAATTTATAGAATTCATCAAAATTCAGGTGAATAGATTCTTAAACCATTCTAGACAGATTCAACAAACTAACAACCATTTTCACACTTCACAAGTTGGACAATATTCTTGACCTTTGTGACTAGCGCACCCCTAACGCCCAATTTCGATATAAATATTCCCTTTTCACTCTACTCGAAAATCTAAAAGCTATACGGACTGAGCCATTTGGCAATAACTCCTGGGGAGGAGCAGCTCATCTTCAATAATTTACAGTTCGTACGTTCTTCACTTTCATCCTATTCACCTCTCACCTTGAAAAAAAAATATATCATCAGCATCTCGTCACAATTCCCGTACGATCGATTTTCCAAAGTTGAGTCTCATCACCATTTTCATTTCTTTTTGTTCTTTTTTTTCTTTCTTTTCTCACGTCTAACTACTATCAACATTGAATCACATGTACACAGCTCCTGATAGAGATCATTGATACTGTACAAAAGAAGTGTATTCTCGGCGGAAGGCCCTCGAGCAATGGCCATTTGTAAGAATGATGGAATATTTCTTGTAATAAATAACGTTAAAAATGGAAGTTAAGTTAGATTCTTAAATTTTCAATTAATTGAAAATTCCCCGTAATTTGAAGGCGACAGTAGCGGTCACATGGTTAGCATGGGGTTCCAGCGGTCGTTCAAGTTCAGCAACGTTGAGTCTGGATAAGACGGCCCATGGTAACGAGAATAAATCAGAAGAGAGAATTAGGAGAGGCAAGGCAGACGAATGGGGAGCCTATAAAGCCGTAGCAGCACTAGGAAAGGAATATAAATAAAATAATTCACCGTAATTTGTGTAGCGGCCTAGTCTCCTCCATCTAGTCAGTGTGACAGATGGATATATTAGGGCACTGCACAATCGGCCGGCTGTGCGACTGGGGTTTTTACATGGTTTCCCGTGCAGTCCTAGCTCAAATGGGGCACAGCTAAGAGTAAGACGGCCATGATACCGCAGATAACAATGAGAGGAAAAGAAAGGAGAGGAGGCAGGCTAGAGGAGGGGTTTCAAATCGAGAATTACTTCGATTTAGGTAGACTTCAAGGAAATTCATGAGTTTTCAGTGGGAGTGAGATGGAAATTTCACAACTTGATTGCATTTACAATGGGACATGAATATTTAAAAACAGAATGACATGAAATTTCCAGTTTTCCCTGAATATTTGATTTTTCAATGATAAGATTTCCTCAAATTTCAGTGGAAATTAAATACGATCAAAATTTCCGGGATTAGGCATGGAAAATTCAGACGAAATTTCAAGTGAAAAAGCTTGAAATTTTTAACACCAACAAAGTTACATAAAAGTTCTGTATATTTCTTCATTGACGAGTCAGTTAATTTCTTGAATATACAAGTAGTTCTCGATTTTCAGATCCATAGGGCTCAGAAAAACCTTGAAAATTTTGAAAATTCAGGCAACCATTATTCTGAATTCTCAATCTATTGGAAATTCAATTGTATATGATGTTCAATTTTCACGATGAATTTGGAAATTCAAGCTTTCATTGAAAAATCAATGATTGTTAAATATGAAAAACCCAATTTTCTTGAATTTCCAAGATGAATGAGAAATTTAGTGTACGCTTTTATTCGAAATTGAATTCAACCTCACAACATTGAAAACTCAGATGACGCTGTGTTGAAATTTCAAGAAATTTCCAACAGTATAGACTCTGCAAGACAACAGTTTGTTTAGCTGTCAACAATCTCAAATGGTAGTCATATTTTGACGAAAAAATTTGGTGATAAATTTCGAAAAGAAGTGATTCCACTCCACTATATCGTGCATTTCAATCTGTCACGTTGCCGTTTTTCCCTCTTTTTTGCAATTTTTCCGAGCAATCAAGTTCAACAAGGCGGATATTGTGTCGCGATTGCAAATTGATCGGCGTTGCGAGGAGGGGGGGAAGCTGGTGTAAGCAAGCTAGGAATGAAATTGTATTTACACAGATAAATGGCTATTGCAATCACATTCACGGCTTTTCCCATATTTTCGGATTCCTCCATTCTTTCATGAACAAAGTCGTACATAGATGCATCTATGAGGCTTGCAATGGCATCGATGACACTGAAGCGGAATAGATGCACTTCGTCTTTTGTACTGAGTGAAAAGAAGAAGTAGGTAGGACTTTTCAAGGAGAAATCGGAGCGGTCGAGCGACTGCCGTAAAATGTTCTATGACCGACTTTTTTCGCGTTTTTCTCTCCTCGCTGATGTTTTTTTTTATCGGTGGAGGAAAGATACGTTCGTTCTATCAGTACAAAAGACAGTTGGATGGAAGAGGAAAGAAGAATTCTGTTGTTTACTGAATTTTCCATCTCTAGTTATTCGTTAAAAATACTCTGGTTCCTGAAATTTTTCGAATATTTTGGAAGGCTAGCGGTTTATCAGAAATGTCTCGTCTCCCGTCATTACCTCGCATATAGAGAAAAAATGTGCATAGTTTCCTAGTAGAACTTTGTTTTACTGAAATTTTTACTTATTTTAAGGATATTCAAGTATTTTGTTCAAATTAGCATTTTTTTTCAAGCAAGATGTCAGATCTTGCCATGCCCATTCTTTTTTCGGAAATTTCTTTAATGCATATTTTGAAGAATATTTTATTCAATTTCACACCTGACTCTTCTTGGTCTAACCTCTAATCAACGCATGGCAACACTGCACATGTGGTTCATCTAACCTCGTAAATTCCATCTGAGTTGTCACTTGAGTGTACTGTTGCCAGACATCAGGAACGCGCGGATTCAATCCACCCAATATAGCCATCGTATCAATCAAGAAGCTTTTAATTTGATTGTTTGCAATTATCTGTCTGAAAAATACTCTTGGTCTATTCTACAAACTCTAAGGAGGATTTTTCCCAGAAAAAATGTGGGAATAACACTCGGGATTAATATATAGGGGAGAGTGGGGTAAAATGGACACTTTAGACTTTTGTTTTAATTACTCATAACTCAGAAACAAATTTATCAATTGAGCTTAGTTTAGGCTCATCACAAAGGGAAAGAATTGTTCTTTGCAATGAAAAAAAAAATTATAACATTTTATCAACATTTAAACCCGTCATTGACATTTAAAAAAAAGTCAAAAGTGTCCATTTTACCCCAACATCGAATTAGATTTATTCACAGCAAACGTAACTTTGGTTTACACCATGAGAGCTGGAACGAGAGTGTGCTCTCGCGACAACGGTATTAATCATCTGATCGAGGATATCCGAATTATTACGAATCGTCGCGAGCTGTTGTGGTAAGGTATTCGGTTGTTAAGCCAAGCCCGAGCACAATACATTGAAATAATCTGAAATAAATATATAAGTAGCTTCGCTACAAAAAATTGCCTAAACTCCTTCGATATCCTTAAGGAAACTGTTCCTAAAAATTATGGGAAAAGTTTTAATTCTCTGTAATTTTCACCAAAATCAAATGTAATTATACTTGAATTAAGCCACATTTCCTCTTATTTCAAGGAAATCTTGCTTCTGGGGTCCAGAACTTCTGAATTCTTAAAAAAAAACCTTGGAGTTGTTGGATCAAGGATATCCGAGTTCTTGAATCAAGAACATTCACGTTCATGAATCGAGGGGCTGGTCACTTAGGAAATCACTGGACTACACGATTGAAAATCAAGGAAGATATCACCAGAAATCATAAAGAAATCATGATTTCTAATTCTTATTAAGAAATCACAGAAATCATTCAAGAAATTACAGGAAATCATCCGATTTGGGAAATCACTGGCCACCCGATTCAAATGGCCAGCCCCTCGTCTTGAATTGATAATTTTTCCTGTTTCAAGATTAAGCTACTCATGCTTATAAATCCTTGATTATTCTGAGCATATCACCTGAAACCTTAACTCAATTAATCTTGAATTAATGCTCAATAATTCCAGAATTTTATCCCTTCCGAAGGTTCTTAGTTCAAGAACACAAAGAGTCTCAATTTAAGAACCTAATAGTTTTTTAATTTAGAAGCTTTCTTACATGAATAAGTACGTTTTTGGTACTGAATTTTAGGCATTGCCCTTCTGACATGAAGTAAGCAGTTTCTTATTCTTAATACAATACCTTCTAGAACCCTGAGTTTGTAGAAATCAGTAACTTGGTTCTGAGAAGTAAATACTTTTCCATAATCCACTAATTTTCACGTTCTACTTCCTTTAATCCAGATTGTGGAGCAATTTAATAACTTTAACATAATTAACGACCGGAATTAATCAAGCGCAGATGAGCTAAATCCCTTACATCGATATCCTAATATATTTCTTCAAGTAAACCTCTATAAATTCACCTATGGATTTACTTTCTTGCATATATGTACGACAAACCCAGCAGGGACAGTTACGATATTGAACGAATATATACCCATAAACTCTCCCCCTCCTCCCTTACCCTCTTTTGCTATATAATTTACGCTAACATCCGCTAAATGTGTGCCTTGTGACAACAAAGAGACAAGCCATCGTTGGAGAGAGGGAGAGGGAGGGAAGGGATCAACACAATCTAACAGAGTGAAGGCAAACAATCCGTCAACATTGACGCGATAACGGCCTAATAAAAGCCTGGGGCAAGGGGGGTAACAGAACTTGACTCCTTCGGGGGACGACTCTCCGTTGTAATGAAACAAATTGGCTGTTTTGC
Source organism: Diachasma alloeum (assembly GCF_001412515.2). Classification (NCBI taxonomy): domain Eukaryota; kingdom Metazoa; phylum Arthropoda; class Insecta; order Hymenoptera; family Braconidae; genus Diachasma; species Diachasma alloeum. Next base: position 55,940 of record NW_021680368.1, on the reverse strand, counting down.
GACGCTAGGGGGTGGTTGGTGACTTGAAACATAATGTGACACCCTGACGCTTCGATTCAAAGAGTCGAGAAGGTCTTAGGGGTGCAAAGTTAATAGGTTTCTTATTTCTGAGGATTAGCGGGGGTGAGTTAGTGTATTTCATTCTATTGTCGGGGGTGAGTAATTGTGAAGCGGAGCGTGGTTAGAAACTCTGTAGAGATTGGTTTGAGGATATCTGCACTGATAGAAGGCTTTGCTTGTATCTACCTGACGGATTCGGTTGAAGGTTTTTTTTCGATTAGGTTCACATAACTGGACATTCATTGATAACTAGGACTAATCGCGGTACACTCAACTGCTGGTTGATTTTAACACCATTTGATTATGATAAATTTTTCGCTTGACGCAAACCGGGAACCGTTTAATACAACTGGGCGTTTGGTAATAGTTACCGAATCGAGGTTAGTTCAACGCGCCCTCTAGCTCAGGCTTTTCCTCACGTTGAAATCTTCAGAGAATATATAAACAAAAACGTATTTACTTTATTAAAATAATATAAGCGATTAATTGTAGGGTGTGAGTAAAACAATAACACTTTTAATTGGAAGAAGATTGTTTATAAACGGAAATTTCTGTAGTGAAATTGAAAAAAAAGTTTTACAAAAAAAGTTCTTATGGATATTACTCCAACTCCCCTGGTTTCTGATATGCTTATCACAAATCCAACCTGGTGAATAATTAATTGACTTACCTCGTTAAAATAAAATTGTAATAAATATTCATATAAAATACTTTTCATAGAATTCATCGGCGGCGGATTGTGTCCCTTTTGTGGTTATGTTTTGGATAATTAGCAAATCCTAAAATACATTCTCCTCTGTGTAACGTCGTTTTTTCTGGAAGTATAACCATTTTCAGTACATTTTCACTGCATTTCCACATCTAGACGGCCCGTATTTTCAAATTTTCACATGACAATCAATGTTTAATAATAAACAACAGAGAAGTTACACCAACTAGCGATTCGGTAACTATTACCAAATCCTCCAGTTGGCTCAACCTTAACCTCTCAACTGAGCCGTTCGGTAACTATCAACGGGCCATTCAATTGTTCTTATTTTACTGCGACATTAGGTAACAGTTACCGAGCCTGTGTAATATCAACCGAATCCTTCTATCAGTGTGGAGGATGATGGGATTTAATGGACAATCCAAGGGAGATTTTTCATGTGGGTATGAAGTTTTTGCAAAACCGGTATTATTTCATGTTCAGTTCAAAGTACTAGTTGAGAGATATTTACGAAATAGGTTCGGAATTCTTTCTGATCGAGGGGATTAATTCATCAATTTTCTACCAAATATTTTTCAAATATCTCGGGAGCTACACTGTTAGAAAATTACTTCTGAAATTTCAAGTAAAAAATCTTGAAATTTTTAACGCTAGTTTGGTCACCAATCGCGTCCCTGCGACGTGGTCACCACCACGGGGATTCGCCGCCATGTTATTTAGGCTTCAGCGTTGTCAAATTCACTCTACACTGCTCCAGCACGTTTAGCGAGTTTCCGGCAAAGTCGCGTCATGGGCAATTTCACTTGACATGGGGAAAAAAATGTATCTGTTCGAAATAATTTGTTTTCTTTAGGAATTTTGGAAAATAGGTTTTATCTAAAAACTACTATAATTTTTTAGACACTTCAATTCACTAGTGAAGTGGTAAACGGAGATAAGTCGACTTATCTCCCAGTTGAGTTTTTGAGAAATATTTCCGAATCTAAGGGGGATAGCGAAATTTTAGTAATTACATTTGTTGTAGCACTCAATCGGCGCCACAAAAAAGGTTATAACAAAAATTTTGCTATCTCCCTTAGATTCCAAGATATTGATTGAAAACTGGTCAATAGTAAAAATTGACTTATCGCCTTTTAACACTTCACTACTGAATTGTCAAAGTCAAATTGTTTGGAATTCTTCCGGTTAGCCCGTCAATTGCAATTGAAGAAAAACGACGCGCGCCGGGGTTTTCCTCATAGGGTGACCAATCTAGGGTTAAAATTGATTGAGTCAAGGTATCAGGTGATATACTTTGAATAACAAAAGATTTATTAATATGACTGATTAATTTCAGGACAAAAGCAAATTGTTAATTTAGGAATAAGTATGTTCTTAATCTTAATCTTGGAAAATCTGGATGTTTTGTATTAAAAAATTCCAAGTTTTTTATTTCAAGAACCCCGATAACTCCCTTGAAATAAGAGAGAATATGCCTTAATTTAAGTTCAATTACACTGGATTCAGGTGCAAATTACTCAAAATTAGAGCTATTTTGTATGATTTTCAAGAAAGATTTTCTTTTAATAATTGAAAATTCCAGTTATTTGCAGGTAGTCCGTAAGCTGGGGGGGTTTTTGCACACATTTTAGGTCGCGATGATTTTTTCATTGGATTCTATGTTTTTCGACCTGCTGAATCCGAATATGAAGGTGCACGGCTCGAATTCCTATGAGTTTTTTTTTTATTAACAATTTTTTAATAAATAATTGAAAAATCGAATTTTCGGGTCGGGTAAATTTTTTTCTGCAAAATATACGCCGTTTTAAGGCAAATGGCGATAAAAACTGATTACATTTTGTTCACATAATTCATTACCGCAGAGGAAAAACAGTTCCAGTAGATTTCGTCCGGAGGTCAGTTTCCGAGAAATATCTCGGGATCGAAAAAAGATAGCAAAATTTCTCCAAGGAGCTTTTTTGTAGAGTAAGATGAGACCTTCAAAAAAAGTCTGTTTGAAACGCAACTAAAATTCCAGAACATTCTGGTTGACTAGCTCGACCTACTTCAAAAATCTCCGGGACCCTTCGGGTCATCAGTGACCGAAACACGCGCAAATCAGTTTAGGCTTAGCCTCTCACCGTACAAGTCTATCTCGAGTAAATCACCTGTAGAAGTCTTACATCGCACCTCACCGAGTACAGTAGCAATTTGAACCTCACCTAGCTCACTAGTAACCAAGTACATCACCAGTCCTTGTAAGATCAACGTTTCGTTCAGTACATCACCTCAGTTTTATCAGTGTAAATTCAACTATTATCAGTGATTCAACTTTATTAAAATTACAGACAATCAGCAGTGATTTTAAGACACTCAACAGTGGAATTTAATACCAAAGAGTGTACGAAGAAGTTATTTAACGACGTGGTTCGATCCCACGAATAAATAGTGATATTTTTATAATCAGTGCCATCATTAATTTTCCAGCATCTCCCACCACATTTTTCTCCCACATCCACCCTAAGCCTAGTTCCTCACCAAACAAGGTCTTCACAAAAATCACGTCAGCTACCTTAGATTCGAAGATATTCCTTGGAAACAGCGAGAATTCCACTCAAACCGTTTTACCTCTTCGTTACAGGATTGAAACTATTATTGAAACAAATACAGCCATAAAAATGTTAATCTGCACTGAAAGTATTGATTTGTTCAAATTTGTATGAATGAAATGCCTACACAGCGCAAATTCTGCAGGATTTCTTCTTCTGTAAATTTCGGGTGAATTTGTGAGGAATTAATTTCTTCATAATTTTTTTATGAACAAATGGTTGACTTTAGGGAAAATATTATAAGGACTTACCTTTTTCAAATTGCTTCTAACATGCAGAAAAATGTTTTTCTCCGTCGAAAATTGATTTTTTTTATTTAAACAAATTATTGACAAATGACTAATTTACTATAAATCGAGTCCTTTCCTCTATGATTCATGATGTATCATATAAATAACTCATGCAACAACGTGAAATACGACAAAAAAAATCAATATTTTCAAAAATACCTAGAAAAATCATTTGTTTATGATTTTTTATTGATGGAACTGTTGCGAATACGCAAAAATGGCTCAGGAGATACCCCTCCTAAAATGGCGTATATTTTACAGAAAAAAATTTCCCCGACCCGTAAATTCGATTTTTCAATTATTTATTAAAAAATTGTTAATAACAAAAAAACTCACAGGAATTCGAGCCACGGACCTTCATATTCGGATTCAGCAGGTCGAAAAACATAGAATCCAATGAAAAAATCATCGCGACCTAAAATGTGTGCAAAAACCTCCCTAGCTTACGGACTAAGGATTTTTGGCGCGCTAGATTTTAGTACCACAGAGTTACAAAATTCAGACTTATTGGAAACTAGGGACTTTTTTTCTCTGTAGTTTTGGAGGAAAGTTCCGAGAGACATTTCTTTTTCCAAATCATGAATATCGGTAGTTTCTGAAAAACATTTGTTATGTTTAAAATCTCCAGAGGTACTTCGTTTAACTCTTTTCACACAGATTCTACCACTTGCTGATGAAATATTCCTGTTCCACTCTTGGATTCGATGGGGCAGAGTATTTCAAGCTCATATTGCAATGGACAATACGATTGAGAACAGAGTTTGGGATTGTCCTTAAAATTCGATCAATCCAGGAGCGTACGGATTACCCATACTTACTGTCAATATTTCCATTTCCTCATTAAATTTTGACCTTATCAAAAATTCAAACATGGGAGAACCAAGTGAATTGATTTCCAAGGATTGGAAAATCAATCCAATATTAGATAGAATTTCTATTTGGCCATTCAATTTTTCATATTCTTCCTGAATGGAAGAAGTTTTTTTTTGTTATTTAAAGTACTTAAATCTACAGGATTTATTTACACTATCAGTAACGTTCTATCAACTTAATCTAAATATTTACACTTCTTACAATCTTTGATTTTAGATATTTAATCTACTATTTACGATAAATTTGTGTAGGGTTTTAAGGATTTTTGGATGTGTTGTTTTCAATAAGGAGGTGATTGAGTTCGTAAGAGGAACTTGTTTGGAAATTGTTTCAATTCTCTAATGAGTGTTGTCCTTTCTTTGCTCAAGGTGGGACAGTGCCATAATAATGGAAGAAGTTTCAAACATATTATAGAAAGAAAATATATCATCTTTCGTTAATTATTCCAACTCGATTGATTTTCAATTCCACTGGAAAATTTTGGATATTTGGTTGCTGAAAAATTGGCAATATCTACTTTTACACAAAATTAATCTTCCTTTCAATTTGTAATTTACAGTCATCTCCGAAAGTGGTTTTGCAGTAAATTTATCTGAAAATTTTCTCCGTTTAGAATTTTCCAACAAAGCATCTTAGATTCCTCTTATTGTTGAAAATAAATCGACAAATTTTTCGCAAATATCTCTCAAATTCGTAGGTTCAGAGATAAATGTTGAGACCTTTCGCGTTAGACATTGTACGAACTGCAAAAAAACGGTTTCTTACATTCTTTGATAAACCTACAGCGTTAAAGAAAAATTGAATTTTCACGGACAGTTTAGCAGTAATTTTCAAGAGGTAGTCATTGAATTCGCTTTAGGGTGGAGCAAATTTCATAGATACGAAATTTTTTAGCAACAGGACCTCCAACTTATTTAAATTTTTAACCAAAGTATGAATATTCACTACCAAAATATGCTCAATTTTTATTATCAGTAGTACTACCCCAAGAGCTTCAAAATTATCGGGTATTCCCCGATAGCTTTGTTGCAAACAAATGAGGGTGTCAAGTTTTGCAGGTTAAAAAATTTCTGCAAAATTTGGCACGATGGTTTGTGTTTACAGAGGAGCTTGAGGGAAGTACCCGATTAATTTTGAATCTCGAGGGGTATTTGTCGGATTATTTTTCCCAATCGCATTTTGGCCAAGTAGAGTGCAGTGGATAACATTAGGAGGTGAATTGGGGAAGATTTGAACAAATTATCTTAATAGAATAACCCGATTTTCATAGACTGTCAAATATAAGATTCTATCTGAAATGAGCTGAAAAAATGAAGAGCTACTGCGAAATATTCAGATAAATAAGATAAAGAACTACTGCGAAATATTCAAAAGCTAGGAGGAAATATCCGAAATAAAACTATCAGGTAGCCTCAAATACTGCGCTCTGATTGGTCGAAATCCGATTGCGAAAAATGATCAATTGAAAATTCAAACATATATTTACCTGAATTTTCCGGATTCCTATCAGTTTCCATGGAATAATTGAACTGAAATCTATAGTTACCGTTGATTTTGTAATCAAATGGTGAATTTTCAATGACAAAATATGTTGTTTAGCGAAACTGTCAATTGCAAAAAAATTCCAACAAACGTACCAGACATTTTAGTCAAGAGTTTTTACCAATGAACTCGTTTCATGGATATTCCCGAAATATCAACTAATGATTTATTGAATTCACCTCCGGTTTTCCATTATTTTTCTAAAAAATTTAATTTAGTTTCGAATTTACTTGATTGCTATTCTACGTTTCCACTCCGATTCAACGACTCCTGATTCTTATGAATTGCGATGAGCCGACAATCCCTGAATCTTGTTAAACTTTGAATAACAAGATTGAAACAAAAAAAATGGTAAAGGACACCAGGGAAGTGATGAAAAACTTGTTTTCTATTCGCCAACCTTTATCCCCAAGTTTTCCCATCAAACGTTCGCTCTGGGGAAACTCCAAGAAATGAAAAATAAAAGTGGGGAGATGGAAAATTGTTAAGCCTCGGTGAACTATTATTGAGGCGGAAGGGAGGAAAACACCCGAGACGGACACGCTTTCCCCATCTCCACTTGTAACTTGTCACTGCTTTTGTCTTTTTTTTTGTGTCTACGATATGATGAGAGATGGAGATTCGCCCTGGATACGCTTTCCCGAGTCATCGAGCCTTCAGTGTACCTGATTAAGAGTCATTATGAAGACGACAGATTAATTGATGTTCTTTACAATCTCCAATTTTTCATATTTTCACTCTTATTTATTATCATCTTTTTTTTCTTCACTTCATCTTTTTTTCCCACACTACATTAATTTCTCAGTGATGAAGGTTCATATTTCACTGTGTTCTTGAGCTATTCAAAATCTAAAATTGTAGAACTTCATTACCAATGCAGAACAGAAGCTTTATCACGTCCAACTTCTTGAATAATTAGCATATTTTGTATAGAAAATTATCGAATGATTGAAGTAGTTGCTAAAACATTCAGTTTTATTCTTCTTAAATCGTTTCGTGCACAGTGGGTCACATCGAAATAAATATAATATGATTGCACTCCATAGCTAAAGCTCACTTTAAACTATTGCTAAAATCGACCATTTTTACTTCTGAATGTTACTTCCGAATGGAAGCCTTGTATTTGACCAATTTTTAGGTTTTCTAATTTTTATTACAAATGGTCTAGAATGTTATGAAACGTGAAGACATGTTTTTAAAGTCGTGTGTGTTTTTGGTAATTAATTCAGTAGAGAAGCGGTAAACCGGGTTCAGTCGATTTTGACTATTGACCAGTTTTTGACGAATATCTCGGAATCTAAAAGATACAGAAAAATTTTTGTCATGACCTTTTTTGTAGATCCTATTGAAAGTTATAAAAAAGGTCATAAGAAAAATTTTGCTATCTCTCTTAGATTCCGAGATATTCATCAACAACTGGCCATGCAAAAGTCAAAATCGACTTAACCTGGTTTACCGCTTCGCTACTGAATTTTTAGAAAATTCAACATAAATATGATGGAATTCGGAGATAAAAATCTGAAATAACTGATTGGATTTGAATCCGTTTTGAAATGGTAAGAGAGGATGACTCAATTTAACTGTGTAACAAGTGAGTTTCTGCCAAATGTCTCTGAGTCTAGGAGGAATAGCGAAAACTTCAAGATTCTTTTTTGTAGCTCTCATTTTACGCTATAAAAACAGTGTTTTTTCGACAATTTTAGATTTCCCAATATTTAAAGAAGAACGGCTGAGCTGCCTACTTTCACAATTTCATTACTGAATTACATTTTTCTGACAATTTATTCTTTTGTTTCTATTGATTTCTGATTGGTCTTTTAGCGTTGAATTACCTCGGGAACGAATGGTTTTCAGCCATAAGGAGAACGATCTTCTTTTGCTTCTGAATGGAAGCCTTGTATTTGACCGGGTTTCCGATTTTCTAATTTTGATTGCAAATGGTCTACAGAATGTCATGAAACATGGAACAATGAAAATTTTCAAGAACAAAATATCTTGCACTAAGAAAAAAAACTTTCGTCAGGAAATTTTGAGCTTGTTTAAATGACGAGGACAATTTCTTGATGACAAGAAGGCGATTTCTCATGCCAAGTTAAATTGAATTAATTCATTTAATAGTTTTTTAGCCTTAATTCTAAAATCTTTTATTTAAGGGTTCAAGGAAGATATGCGATAATATTGTTTTCCAGAACAATCTTCAGAAATGCCCATTTTTTTACGATGTAGATTTTAGTGGCCGAATAGCTTTCGGAAATTTGCATAATTCTGCACATCATCAAGAGAAATAAAAAACAAATGGATAGGTTACATAAAAGTTAAGATATTCAACCGAAATTGTGAAATGAATTCTGAAATGAATGAAAACTAGGAGTAGAAAAATATCTAGTTTAATAACAATGTTAGAAATAAATTGAAATTTCATGAACAGTTTAGGAGTCATTTTCAGCAGAGCGGTAACAACCGTCTGATTAGAAAAACTACCATACCCCGTCGGTGCGAGCGGAGTGGGGGAACGGGCAACCGTGGTTAGGAGTTGTGTGATAGTGAGCGTTCTCTTTACAGGGTTAAATTCGATTTATGGAGGAAACATGAAATTTCAAATTTCGCTGAGAATTTAATCGAATTTCTCAACTCATCTGAATTTTCAATAAAAACTATGAATATTTAAATTCAATATTCAAGAATATACGTACCTGAATTTTTCGAATTTTTAGGCATTTTCATGGAATAATTGAACTGAAATTTACAGGTTCCACGGATTTTTTCATGAAACAGTGAATTTTCAATGTCAAAATTCCTTGAACTATCAATGAAACTGTCACTTGACTTGATGGGTTTGATTGTCAGTTTGACAATGAAAAAAAAAAGCTACTTTTGTTTTTACAAACATCTGCAAAATAATCCCTTCAAGTAACTGGCAACTTCAATATTTTCCAATGTAATGAAAAGAAGAACCTAAATTTAATCAGTTAAAAAAATCGTTCATGCATCATCTTATCACTGTTTTCATTTTTTCCTTCACTTTTGAAAAATCCATACTGATAAACAAAGTCAATTGATGTGAAACCATATCACCGAGCAATCGAATTATCTGCTTCGGCAAGACTTTGACGTATTGCAGAGCGTTTTCATTGTTATTATTACTCTCTGGGTCGCCTAAGAAGAAAAAGGGAGTTGCGTGATAACGGCCTTTTTGTGGACACACCTTGATACCAGATACACCATGAAAAAAAACAGGAGAAGTTAAAAAGAAATGGATAGGATAGGTATAAGCAGATATACGAAGTGACGGGGCTTTTAGCCAAATGACGCGGGTTTTATTATTGGATGGGCTTGCGGGGGTGCGGCTTCTTTCCCTTCCCATTCCCGCCCTCCTTCCTGCTCACTCTGCTCTGTATAATGATCCTCCTGCCTCACCCTAGACCATTGACTGTTGCTTTAAATTGAACCCCTAGCGAAAATTACTAAAAACACTTTGTAAAACAAATTTTGAAGTGAGTAAACATTAAATGGGGAGAGTTTGAAGAATGGGGTGATCAAAGAGATAATTCCACTCGATAAAATCATCTCGGTGATAAAGAGAAGAACAGGACATGAGTCTAGAACGGATTTTTTTATTGTTTGGAAAATACGTGTCTACACTAAGAGAAAAATCGACATAATATCACAAAAATCATTTCTTGAGTGAAAAACATCGCATACATATTTGATCAATTTACGGTAGGTTCCAGACAAGAAGTCGGTGCTCTTCGGGCTAAGGAGGAAGTTACTCAATGAAAAGGTGATGTCTTTTTTTCGAAATCAGATAATATTCATTAAAAGACAAGAATATTTTGACAGAAAGAAAAGACGATATTTCTTCCCTTCGAACTCAAAGCACTTGAGCGTTTCCGACGGATATATATTTTCAATATCTGGAGGTTTTCCTCTGCATAAACTCTCTATTCATTCTTGAATTTCAATTCATCCTGAATTGAAGCTTTTAATATTTTTAGTCATTTTCTCATCTTCTGACACGACAAAACCGATTTCTTGTGGCAAGAAATTCTCACTTTATCATGAAATGTTCATGTTCAAGTCATGAACACTTCACTTAAATCTGACTTTGTCTGACACATCCGGAATTCTTATCCCAAGACATTTATCCTCAAGAAATGAGATATTTGGCACAAGAAATTAGCTTTGTGATATTATGTCGATATTTCTCTCTGTGTAATATTTTTCATTACATTTCCCCATCAGCACAAATTGAATGAAATTTTGAATCGCATGACATTTTTTCCTGAATCATTTCCTTCTGACAAAATGAACTTATTTATTAAAAAATCTTATACTCAATAATTGAACATTCAACACTGCAAATTATTGCGCACCTGTGATGTTACCAGGATCAGGGATATTCACATTAATCTTCGAATTTATCTCTAGTATTTTTCATCAACTAATTCCATTATCCGGACTTATATCTGCAGCTTAAGTCTTGAATAATGTAGTCTGCAATGCTAATCTCTCAATATATCGATATGTTCATGTAATTGATCAGACACACTCATCCTCTGGTAAATATAAACTGCCGGATTTCAATGTCTCCGGTATAACGTTGGATGGGGCCCAGGAAGGTAGAGAAAAACAGATAATAGGGGGTTATGATTATTTGTGGGAGTGAAATAGAATATGTGTGACGATGGTTGGAGGTTTATTTAATTGAATTTCTGCAACTGGGGTAACGTCTAACGGTAAAAGCCATGACGCGACCTACAGATAGCTCGACAGCGGCTATTGTCATGCTATCTGTAGATTATGTCTGTCATTTGTACTACATCCCCTTGGAAACCAGGAAAACTAGTGGCTCTCCCCATTTTCAGAATTATCTAAAGGACCTCAGGGATTTTTCCATTTTCTACTTTTTTTCTTTGATACACTCAAATGTTTTGGAAATATTCAGTTGGAAGACTCATTCCTATTCGTAGTAAAATACACATCTATTTGTAAAATAGAAATCTATTTGGATACGATTTTTTTATTCATGGAAAGGCAGTCCTTAATTTGCGGTGACTGATGATTATTGAATAGGAAACTTGCATAGAGTCCAGTTTTCGAATATTTTTTAATGAATATAGTCTTTTTAGTCTATGAATCATTCCAGAGTAAAAAGTTGTTTGGATATTTTGTAATAACTGATTAAAAATGCATCAATTTTAAACACTGTTTTTGAAGTCATGACGTCAACTCACCGGAATCAAGTTCCTCTTGCGACCACTGGCAGCGCTATTAAGTTATTCTAGCCTCTCAAAGTGCGAAGCGTTCAACCAAAACATATCGAGGGGGTCTTGCTTGAAACAATTATTAAAAGTGGATAAAAAAATTTATTGGCAGTAACAAATGAAGTTTGTGCTGAAAAATGATTTTCAAAAGGCGTGCTCGGGGAATTTACCACTGATAGACGTCACTATTTTAATAGATTTGATGGGTTTAAATCTGTCAAAAGTCAAAATGTCGAAAGTCGTGGTTGCACAATTTTCACTTTTGTATTTTTACATCCTGGTACAAAACAATATTTATAAGGAACTTTCATCACTCGATTCGGTTTTTCTGACATTTTGGAGCCAAATACATGTGCAGAGTATTTTCCTAGATTTTAGCAGTTGAATTAAATCGCTTGATGGCACCACATGAAAATTTCAGTCTCCGGGGAGTTGACGTCACAGGCCTTTCGAGAAGTTTAAAAAATGCAATTTTTAAACGCAAATAAATAATTATTAAACTATTTTCCGTGCGGTTCCTTATCGAATATGGATTCTAGGGAGCATATATTTGAGGAAAAAGAAATAAAAATTTTAAAACATGCAAGTTCCCTATTATTTCAGTGCAAAAGTGATTGCAATGGACAAAAATATCAAGAGATATTTTTATAAAAAGAGTTTTTTTCAGCTAAAAAACAGTTTTTTTACGCTTCCTCCTAAAATCAGAGATCATATTTCAAGATAAATTGTTTTTACATCGTCTGTAAAAAAAAAACCTGATTTTTTTCTTAACTGATTGACAGAGTCAATCCACCTTTATGTTGATAGAAATTTTATAGGCGCTGAATGTAAGTGAAGCATGAGGTTATATGGGGCTTGAAGTTTGAAATATCTGCATTATTTGTCTGGGTGCCCGGGTTTTTTTATTCAACTCATTATTTCTCACTATTGAATAAATTTCATTAATTGTTGTCAATTTTTATTTTCAATTCATGAACATCCATTGAAATTTTTCGTAATCAATATCTTCACATTGATGAATTGATATTCGAGATACTCTTCGTTAAATTTCAGAAGAATTTTTTCTCAATATTTTCATCTCGACTAAACAACTGCTCTTGGGGGGTACGTTGTAACCTGCTCGCGTGCTCCACAATTAATATTATTATTATAATATTAAAAATGCGATAGTGCATCTTCCATGGTCGGCGACCGTCCAAACGAGGGCCAGTGTATCGGAGCCACTCGAAAAAACCGGTTCCTCAAGATGTATTACAATGAATATTGGGTTGACGACGCGCATACGCATTAGCAGATTTTTTTCCCACAAAACAAATTTTTATTTTCATTTAGATCCTCAGATAAAACCAGAATTAATTACTCAAGTGAGCCCTGTAATTATGTCTTATGAAGAGGTCTTCGCTTTCAAAATATTCGTCCAATATATTTTAATTTTCATTTCTATCGGATGAGTTTAAAATTTTGCATTGATTATTTCGCGAATATGTCTGAAATTAGTGGATTGAGAGGAAAAGTTCTAAATACTTTTTTGTAAATCTTGAGATTCTTCTGAAATTTATTTAAAAATCAATATTTTGTAAAATCTTGGACTGATCAACAAATATATCATACTCAACTTCAATTCAACAATTATTAGCTGATTAAGCGTTTCAGTGTTTCGTTAATAAATGATGTTAAGGAGAATTATCAAAAGCACTCTTTGTAGATGTCCTGATATCGCGAGCGAGAGAGAGAGAGAGAGAGAGAGAGAGAGAGAGAGAGAGAGAGAGAGAGAGAACAGGAGACTTCCCTGAAAAAAAAGTCCCTTGATTTAATGTCCTTCCTGGGAGGATAACTAATTAACGAAGATTGCTACTAACCTTCAATCAGACCATTATTCCTAATAGTTCAGTTATTTCATTAATATTCCAGTCCAAATGATCAAGACACATCTTTTGTGAGAAATCTTTTAATTGTTTTCCTTGAGACAATTTTTTTGAAAAATGAAAAGTTAATATCAAGTTACTCCGGAAATTTCTCCCCTCAGATAACTCCAATCCTTATAAATAATTTCTCCGAATTGACAAGTTCCGGGGTGATAATTCATAATTTTAAAATCATAATACGTAATTCTTTGACTTCATTCAATGAACGTTTTATGGCCGCTGATAATACCTGAAGTCTTATTCAGGGTCACCCTGTATTTGCCTCATGGACAAGTCCCAGCCAGGTGAGTTAACGGTGTTTTTCTGTTACCGCGGTTAAGTAACGGACTCCTCCGCGGGTTTCTTCGTCGTAATTTCTCATCTTCCACGGTAGACTAGGCGAATAACCTGTGTCTATCATTATTATGTAATACCGTGATAAAAGAAAGAAAAAAACCGTAGAGAAAAATTCTTGAGTCACAGAAATTCTTCAGCATTTTTCCATTATGCAATTTTCATCCATTACTCATAACCGTTTCAATGAAACAAAATTAGAAATTATTTCTTTTAGTGAGAGGAAATTTGAGTAACCAATTTTTTGTTGAAATGAGATGAAAATTGTTTCTTTTTAGTGACGAAAATATTTTCGAAATCGACGGGTTGCGAAAAAAATGCGAAATCAATACGAAATTAAAAAATGCTTGAATAATCCTGGGATGAATTTGATAATGAATTATGTTGTGGAATTTCGTTAGTTATGTCTGAAGTAACTTTTTATTGGACATTTCCCCCGCTGTAAAAAGGACTCTTGATATATTTTTTAAAAATCCTTCATTCCCCAGATATTCTTGTCATTATAAAATAACCATGTCTTTCTCAAGTAAAACTTTCTAAAAATTTTCCTTTGGAACTTGGAAAATAAACAACTGGAAGTGATCGACGGATTCCCTCTCATAATCCTCCATTCGTAAACAAAATTAATTCCTCCAATGGACTCTCGTCCCTTCGTTTTGTACCCATGCATACCAATGCCCGAGAAGATCAACGACCTTCCCCGTTTCCACTCGAAAAAACGAACGGTACCTCTGATTTTTTTTCTTCACGAATCACTGACTTTTCCTCGACTCTTTCACGTCCCAGGAGATTTTTTTTTTCCTCAAACCAAGTCTGTCTCCTACGCATGACGCTTATTTTTTTTCTCTCGGAGGTAATCAATAGCTCTAGACGATACACGCTCATGTTCTTTACGGACGGATTAAATACACAACGTGTCGAACGGTATCTGTGTCATTCGAGACTATTCAGGACTTTGCAAAAATAAAACGAAAGATAAAAGAATGATGGAAATCTTCTTGTTCTCTTTACGTAATTAAACCGCAGATTATCATGGATTGTGCGAAGTTTTTGGGGCTTCACCTGTTGCCTCATAGAATGATCTCGACGAATTAGATTAAACAAGAGCCAATGACAATTCTGAAAGCTACAGAAAAATTCTGATAATAGTTTCCACAAATGTTAATACATTGTTAAAATTTTTTGATTGCGATTCCATCCAGTATACTTCGTAAAAAAATTTATCGACTGCAGTTATGCTAAAATTTCAAAGAATTTCATAATTGGAAATTTACGATTCAATTCCAAACATCAGTGGAACCTGTAAATTTGAAGTCAGTTATTTCATTAAAAATTAATAGAAATCAGGAAAAATCAGGTCAATATATTCTTGAATTTCCAATTGATAGGAAAATCAACGTGTTTTTGTTCAAAATATTTAGGTTTTGATTCATGATGTCTTTTTGGTGACACGACTTATCAATGGAACGATATTTCAACTGCGACATTGAAACTAAATTTTTTAATTACGACATTTCAACTGAAATTTATAACTGACAATATGGTAGATTATCTCCGTGGTATCGCCCAATGCATTCCAATATAGGTTGGAATTGACGAAGATTTGATATTTCTAAATAATAATAATGTATTATGGTGTATAGCCATTTATTATCGTTCATTTGTTCATTATATGTATTATGATTGATGTTATTAATGTTGATCGATGATGTTTTACACCCGCGAGTATCGGTTGATTAATTTAATTTGGGCTTATTGATTGTTTAGTTCAAGTATTTATGGTTTTTTTTAGGTTCAAGCAATAAATGTAGGATTGTGTTCACCGCTATATTATTGTTAATTTTTTGTCCGTAAGTAGTTGTTTAAAACCTAGCTCCAGTGTCGTAGTTAAAAAATCCCAGTTGAAATGTCGCAGTTGAAATGTCGTTCAGTTGATAACTGGTGGAACCTTTTTTTTTTACACTAAATCGAATTCAATGTCGCATCCTTCCAATTACTACTAAACTGTCCATGCAATTTCAAATTTTTTCCAACTGCGTACCTGCTGAGATTATTTAATAATTAGAAATTCTTGCAGTAATCAGGTTAATTGAACTATCTTTGGTTTAATTGCGTCACTATCCCATTAATAAATGCTTTTAGACCTAGAGAGCTTTTTCATACATCTTGGAATTTTCTTTAAAAAATCTACTGACAATTTCTCCTAACAACTGTAAAATAAATGTCAAAGTATCTTTATGATGTCATATCCTTCCTCTCTTTCTCTCCTTTAAAGTAAATACTATTCTATGAAGTTCTGTGACCGACATTGACCATCGTGTCATGAGAAAAGACGGTGCAACAACCAGAAACAGGATATAAACCGCCTCCTGAGGGGTTTTTGTAGGTTTCCGAGAATTTTCAATATCCCAACGCATCGAGTGCGGGGTAAAAGGTCGCTATGACTCAAGAATTTTCCTGGACACTTAACATTTAATTGAATCCACGATTCATCAATAATCCTGGATATTCATAATTGAAGAGACTATAAAATTTCATAATTAGTCGATTGAAATTCTAAATGTCGTTGTAGCAATAACAGAAAAATATCTTCGTTTGGTCTTTATTCATCAAATTTCATTGTAAATCATTAAATTTCCCATTATGAGATGAATAGCAGCGTTATTTTGATTATATTAGTACAACAATTTTTCAAATGTCTCGGAAACTTGCAGGTTTCCATGAAAATCTCCGGAGACCTAATTATGACCCCAGTTTATGTTCAACCCGTTTTCCAGATTAATCCCAAAAAACTTTTGATCAAAAACTGTAAAACAAGATTAGGAGAAAAAAAATTATGTAAGAATTCTTTCACTTTCGTGGGAAAGACGTTTCCTTCCAATTCCACATCTTAACAATTCGAAATGAATATTTGATTTGCCTCTAGGGTCGATACCCGAAACGCATCGTTGATCTTGAGGGTCTGGACATAACTTAGTCACGACTCGGTGAATTCCACCATCTTACGTAGGAACATAAAGATTACGTTGTATCAAAGGCAATCCAATGTAACTTATTCTATATGTATACAGCCATCATCACAATGGTAAACTTGCGAATGAGACGATGATTTAAGTCTGCATTCGTTCGTACATATTCCGCCATTCTTGAACGGTCGCGACCCAATCCAAGGCCGTGACGGAACACGCCTATGGTTGTTGGTGGATGAAGTGACCTCGAGAGTACCGTCACACTGTCTGCAAGTGCTTGTTAATGAAACCGATAATTTATTGCTTGTTTTTTTCCTTTCTTTTTAAATTGGTGGAATTTAATTCGGTTAATGTATTCGACCATTGTAAAGTTAAATTGTTCGGTCACTTCCATTAATTTCAGATTCAATCTAACTTTGCATCAGAATAAAAAGTTGAAGAGATTTTTAAAAAACACAGTAATAGAGATGGCAAAAAAGGGCGACAAATATAGAAAAAAAGGATCTGGTGATTATTTCGTAAACGAGTGAAAATAGTGATATAGTAATTTTTTGCTAGTAAATTTTGTAATCTATTAAAAAATCTCTTGTAATTTCCTGAATGGATAATAAGGGGCTTTAAGATTAAATGCCAAAAGACGTTTTTGTAGATATTGAAATTCTAGTCTAGTATCTATAAAAAGCATTTTCTGATATTTTCCCCTAAAATCGCAGATCACGTCTGCTCCCAAGCATCAGTTACACATAACTCATTCAATATCTCTAGAAAGGGCCCTTTTTTCGGACGAATTATCAAAATTCAAAGGACTTCTTTTTACCTAAAGTTTCTTTCCCCACTAAAAGCTTTCTCCATATTTTTCCGCACCTCAGCGCATTCTCAAAATATTCATGAAATGAACAAAACAGAATTGAATGTTTTCATTCGTCTGATGAGATAATGATCTTCGACGGTTTTGTTTTAGTATCGAAATGCTGATAAGCACTTAGTAATTTGGCTGGATACAGCACACGTTAACTGGTGTCCAAACGACCCTGGTTCACCGAACTCAATTCTACCGTTACTGGTCAATTAAAGTGCCCCGAGTTACCGTAGAACACTGACTCAGTTGGGTAAAACGGCAAAAGAAGCTACCCAACTACATGTCCGGTGAATGTCCGCATTAAAGGTCACTGACCTCGTCTGAGAGGACATGAACATATCAATTAAACCCCAATTGTAATCAAGAGTCTTTATCATCTCCCCCTGTAATGAATTTCACCCCCAAAATAACATCGGTAGTAGAGCGATAAACGGATTTTTCTGATATTGTCGATAACTGTGTAATTATCTCAGAAATATGTAATTTTATGAAATTTCCAACAAAAAATGTCTTTCCATAGTCTCTCAGAGGATCGAATAAAAGTCTTTATTTAAAATTTTGCTATTCATTCCAAACATTGATTTGATCCAAGTAAACTATCATTACAATTTATTAACCATCAGTTATCTAAACAATGATTTTATTCCTAGCGCAGAATGTCTTTTTTTGGATCAGGGAAACATTCGTTTCCATTACAAAAATATTTATTTGTTTGAATAAAAATGCAAATAAAAATCAACATTCAGTTTCAATGAATGCTTCATGACGATCTACTCCAATATACCCAGTTATCTGATTCAAATAAATGATTTCTCTAGGTACATAAACCTTCCTTGATCCTCAAACTTCGCATTTATCTCGAAAGTAAGTGGTTCTAGGAGAAAATATAAGCTGAGATTGCTTATCACCGAGATAATTAGATATTTAGCAAGATTACAAATCTTCGATTTTCATAATTTCATTATTACATGTTAAAATCGTTGCATTCGACCTGCAATTAATTTCCATTCTTGATTTTTTACATTACAGCAATTGTTCAGGAGTCAACCGCAAGCTGCAACACCCCAACAGCTCCAGATACTCCAGCAACAGCAGCAACAACAATATTTGGCAGCATCGCAAGCATC
Source organism: Diachasma alloeum (assembly GCF_001412515.2). Classification (NCBI taxonomy): domain Eukaryota; kingdom Metazoa; phylum Arthropoda; class Insecta; order Hymenoptera; family Braconidae; genus Diachasma; species Diachasma alloeum. The sequence goes on along the minus strand of NW_021680368.1, from coordinate 37,401 downwards.
ACAGACCCAACAACAACAGCAACAGCAAAATTTTCCAACAGCTCCGTACACTGTTATCAGCGGCCAGGAGCCTTATGTCGGTGCACTCATCGCTGGTGCCCCACCAGTGGTACCCCAGTATTATGGAGTTGGTCCATGGGTCTATCCAGCTGGACTACTACCACAGGCACCACCACAAGCAGCAGCACCACCACCCAGGAGACCACTTACACCGTCCTCTGCAGCAGCAGCAGCTGCTGCACAAGATAGTGCTAACAATCTTGCACAAACGGTACAACAGTTTTTTCATTCATTATTTTTATTCAACAACAATTTAGAATTTGACATTTCAACGCGTTATGCTGTCTCATTACGTGGATTTTCTTTTTAACTCCTCAAGTATGGTGTCCTCATCGGCCGGCGGCCTCCCGTCTACTCGAATTCACTATTTAATACGCAACAATTTCTACACTGATGATCAAAAAATTATCATCTGAAACTTAAAATAATCTGGAGCTTTCACCAATAAGTTGTTCATTTACGGTATTCCTTTATACAGATTTTTCTGGAATTTTTAAAACCAATCTCAGTTCGATAGTACAAATGGTTGCCAACATCGGCGATTGTTGGAAATTCAGTAGCGAAGCGGTAAACCGGGTTAAGTCGATTTTTACTTTTAGCCAGTTTTTGATCAATATTTCGGAATCGAAGAGAGAGAAAAATTGTTCTCATGTCCTTTTTTATAATCCTCAATTGATTCTACAAAAAAGGTCATGGCAAAAATTTTCCTATCTTTTTTAAATTCCGAGATATTCGTCAAAAACTGGCCAATAGTAAAAAAAACTTGACCCGGTTTACCGCTTCGCTACTGAATTGGTGAATGACAAATCAGTAATTAATTGAATCGAAATTTGGTTTGCGCCATTCAATAAAGGAATGTATAGAGTATGTTCGGTAAAAATTTCAGAATGTTTTATGAAAATTAGCTCGATAAACGACAGGTTTGAATATGCATCCCACATCGAATTCAGTTCCGTGTTGTTTATGTATTGAAGAGAAATATTAAAAATAACTTGAAAAAAAATCGAGTCGCATTGTGTTGATAATTTGATCCATTTTATCGAATTTTTTTTATAATTTCGATATCTACAATAGTACGAAAGATAATGAATTTTTATTAATCACGAAACGGATCTATATGACATATATAAGGACAAGCTCTTGGGTCTATATGTGGCATGGACGCCGTACTTGAGGGGTTAATCGAGAGGAGAAAAAAAATTCTAAGAATGTTCATTCGAAATCGCAAGCACTCAAAAAGATTTCCCTTTTTTCGACTGATACACAAAGTCATCTCCTTTATGTTGATAGAAATTTACACCCACTGATTAAAATAGACAATATGCATCGCATGTAGGCGTCAGCATGAGGTTTTATCGGGATTAAAGTTTTAAATATCTGCATTATTTGCGCGGGCACCTCAAGTTTCCCCTTGACCATTCGATTTTGTAAATTTTTTCACATCGCCCTTTACTTTTATTTTTATTTTTAGAGTCTTCTAGCAGGCGAATTATGAATTCCGAAATAAATCCCATAAGAGCCCGTATATAAGAAAAACTTTGTTTATTCGACTTCGTCAAAGCTGCTGCGAATAATTTTTCGTATTTATCAGAGATCTTGGTTTCATAGGTGCCCCCATGAGTCTGGAAAAGGACAGAATTTATCTTCAACATGAAAATATTCGAATTTTGAAAAATGGATAAACATCCTTAAGAAGCAATGGAACTTACCATCGGAGTAGAAATTGGATGGAAACTTGGAGTCGTCCAAGTTATTACGTGGACAACTTTTTAGCAAAACTCAAATTCTTATATTATAGTTACCAGGATTATTGATGATGTAAGAATTTGGGTTTTTGCTGAATAGTCGTCTGACGACGAATAAATTTGGGATCCAGTTTCTAGTCCGATGGTAAGTTCCGTTGCCTCTTAAGTGAAATTTTTGGTCATAAATGAAATTATTCTCAAGAAAAGGACTCTTGATATTTTTTTACTAACAGCACTCATGAAATAAATGACTTACTCATCAATAATCGTTCTACTTCACTCCTTCATTAATCCACTGAATTTAATTTCTGCTCTATAACAACTGAAAAATTCTAAAGACGCTGAATTTTCCTTTTCAATTACTTTATGTTCTTCACATCTAATTGATTCCACTGCCTCCTTGGAAACCTATTAACGTTCTACATTCAATAAGAAATTTATCATGTTCTTTCAGAAAAGATTGTAATGGTTTTTTGTTAGTTTTCCGAAGCAGTTCCTGAGAAAATCACTTTATTAATTGTTCTCTCTTCATCGACTTAGTCCTCATTAAGATTATCCATTGTTTTTTCAAGGTTCAAGGACAGTATCAAGTAATTCCAGCATATTACGATCAAAATGGATCAATAGTGATGGGTGGTGTGCGTGGATTAGGATCAGCAGCAACTCCAATGAGACTCGTCAGTCCAGCACCAGTTCTAGTGAATCGAGCACCATCGCAACCACCCCCAGGGCCACCAGCACCACCTCCACCAAGCTTATATTCTCAACCGACCCCAACATCACACAGTAATGCTACACCAGGCGAATGTTTAGGTAAAACCATGGAAAAATCATTGATATCATGTCATTCTCATATTCATGATCTGATTAATATCATCGTCACTCTCGCCTGTCTGTAATAATGCCTTGAATGACTTTTGTGACTAATTTAACATTCTAACCATTTCAAACATTGAATCAGTCAGTAAAATCAATTATTTGCTAGAGTTGAAGAAATTTGTTTTGTAAGGATTATACAGAGGGATTGAGAGAAATTTTTGGCGAGAGAAAGATTAATTTCAACAAAGTCAGGGGACAAACTGGCAAATGAAGGATTTTAGAAGAAAATACGGGACCTTAGAACTCAACGTCGAATCTTTTATTGCCGAAATGATCAAATAATGAACAAAAAAATTGATAAAATATGCAGACTTGGTTGACAATGCTTATGCGCAAGTGTAAACGCTCAAACAAATTCTGATTCTTTTCAACTGACAGGCAAAGTTATCTCCTTCATGTTTATAAAAATTCGAATCTACCAACCGGAGTTGATTATCTAGTCTAGAAATAAAATTGACAATATGCACCGAATGTAAGCGTTAGCATGATGTTGCATGGGAGTTAACGTTTTAAATATCTGCATTGTTTACCTAGATACTCCAGGTTTTTCCTTTACTTTCGGATTCAGTACATTTCTTCACGTTGCCTTTTTTTTAAATATTGAGCAATGTTTGTTCAATGTATTCCTCCATCAGTGAACAAAATTACAGAATTTTTCCGAAACATGAGGAAATTAAATTCTCGAAAAATAAATAAACATACTTAATGATACTTTCATCTCGTTAATAAAGCAAAAATTCATTTTTGTGGCTCGTAGAATTCTCTATACAAGACGTACATTGACATTTTTTCTCAAATCCATACATTACCGAAATAATGCTCATTGATCATTGTTGAAAACTCCCTCCATTACCAAAAATATTTTTCCCCAAGCTTTGCAACTAAAATTTTAATTAACAAACGTCATTGAGTGGCTTTTAAAAAATCCGATTAGTGAAAGTACAAAGACAAAAGAAATGGAAGAAAATCGCGAATGGGTTGTGGGCTTTTCGATGCAGGTCTGGCAGCTTGCAGTGCGGCAGCAGTGGTTGCACAGGCACAGGCAGTTGCCGTGCAACAGGCACAACAACAGGGCTCAGGACTTGCCGCTGGCCTGGCTGCTCTCGGTTACGGTGGTTCACCACTGGGTGCCCTCGGTTCCCCAGCTCAGCTTCAGAGCACAGGTATTACTCATTAACCGAATGACAAAGAAATGCCTCATTACGTAATTCTGTAGTTGAGTGGTTAAACGTTATTAAATTGAATATTCCTTCTCGATCAATTGATAATCTTGGCAATGAGTGATCGTAGGATAAACTACACTGTTCACAATTTTTTACTAAAATTACCAATACCGTTTTTGGACATTTTCATCAAGTCACAGTTCTAGTGGAATTTTAATTTATTTCGTCAATAAAAATTCTGAAAAATGCGTGTAAATATATCAATTCGAAATCATGAAAATGCATGTAAATATATTCTTGAATTTTCAATCAAGGCCCAGATGCGTTATCTTTCGAACGTTATCTCGATTCTTTTTCAATCTTCATAATGTAAAATATATCACAATTTCTATTGGATTTTACATCACGCAGGAGTCCCTAAAAATTATGATTGTACAATCAAAAAAGGAGAAAAAAAATGAACATTTTCAAAGAGCGTTTTTGATAAAGATTAAAAAATAAGTTGGATAAAGAGGAAATAGTGAATGGATAATTTATCATGGTCACTAACGATCTGACAGCCATTGACTACTATGACAAATGATGACCTAAAAGCGATTAGACACATCAAATTATTAATTTGCAATTTCCTTCTAATTGGGTTTATTTCCCAATATTATTCAAAAACGCTCTTTGAAAATGTTCAGCCTTTTTTCAACGTTTTTTTTTATTGTACAATCATAATTTTTGGTGACTCCAAGGCTACTATGCAATACTGAGTAGCAATTGGAGATCATTTCAGATTATCAAAATAAAAAAAACAACCAAGATCACGTCCGAAAGATGGTCCACCCGGGCCTCACTACAAAATTCAAAATAACTTAAAGTTCCCCCCCCCCCGTTCGTTTTACCGAAAACCATGAAAAGAAACTGTCAACTGAAATTACAATTTTTTCCTAACAGTGTATCAAGAAACCTTTTTTGTGGAGAGCTTAATAATTGACAAAAAAAGTCTCTCAACTTGCTATTGGGAATTACTCGTTACTTAAAACATTCAGTAATGAAATAAATTTTTATAAAATCAAAAATGTTCGCTATTCGTGCGTCTATTTCGCATATGGGAAGTTTTAAGACGAAACGTCGGAAGACTTCTTTTGTTAAGAAATGTCTTTCGTGATTAAGCTTTAAAATCACTCATTGTTGCGATGATTAAACAATGACGCATAATTAACATGATGTGAAAAATTTGCTCATTACTCTATTTTTTCCAACTTTTTTCATTTATTTATTTGAAGATCGTTTCGTGTTTATTATTGTCAATTGTTTCGTGAAGTAAGTTTCTGTGTGTAAATAATCGTTCATCATTCATTGTCATTATTGCATGCTTGTATATTTAGTGATTCGTCCATGTAACAATTTCAATGACTTAATGGTGATAATGTCATTTGTAATAAGGAGATTTATGTCTCAGGTTTGGGTCTTGGTGCATCATCAACTGGCAGACGGGATTCATTTGATCGGAATACATCTGCCTTCAGTCCAAGTCTCGAATATAATCGTGGAAAGTGGCCTCAAAGCTATGGCGCATTAGGTAGTTAATGTCATTTAGCATTTAACTCTTTTCAGATACCAATAATCGTACCAAAGGGAGCCATAATTTTATAAATATTATTTTCAACCCACACCTTATCCTCTCCTTGTTTTAATGAAAAAATAGTAGTGAGGCGGTGAAAAATAAGAGTAGAATATTCGAAAAATTTTCAAGAGATGACTTTAAATGTTCTTTTGAAATTCGTAAGATTTGCTTATTGAATTCGATAATTATCTATTTTACAACTTGGCTATTTTGGAATTCATCTGAATATCTTGATAATGAACTGTTTCAGAATAGAATCTCAATTAACTTTTTGTTTATTCTAAGGCCTTCTATGTCTTGATATCTTTCTCTCCATTCCCTCGTCGCGATATCTTCAAAATAATGTCACCGATTTACTGCTAAATTCATGTTCGTCATATCACTAAAAACTAACTTCTGTCATTAAAAATCATTAACCAACGTATTTATCTCCATTCAACCCAGCTTCATTTATTGTTTATTTATTCATTAATCAATTCCTGCATGATTCCTTGCTGTTAGGAGGCTCGCTGGAGGCGGGTAATAATAATTAATGTCTAACAATTTTGTGTTGTCCGTGGGTTAGATCATTGAGGTAGTTCTGTAGTGAAGTGGTGAAATGTCGTTAATCAAGCATTCATCTTTTTAAGGGGAGACTACTATGAGTTTTAAAAGTCGCGGGCAATGGAAGAGAAATTTCTCATATTTTGAAGATCGATTATATATGTTTAAAAAGGAATAATTAGGGCAAAAAAATTGTTTTTCATTTTTCAAATTGTCTTTCACATTTTTCCAAAAATTTTGAAAGAAAAGAAACCTCTGCAGCTCACAAATTGGAGGCCCTGGGCTATTTTTAACATTTTAAGCGTCTGCGAGGCAAACGAACAATAAACAATATAATTTTTTTGCACTAATTATTCATTTTTAGACATATATAATCGATCTTCAATGTATAATAAATCACATTCCAATAGCCTACGACTTTTAAAACTCATAGTAATCTCCCCTTAACGAGTAAAGTTCTCAGATAATGCTGTGGGACCGTTTTTGTAACTTCAAAAAATCTCTGTAAAAAAGGTCTTCTGCTATTTTCTGGTAAACCCACTCATTGTTGAGATGATGTTATATTCAATAAATATTGCCACTTCACTGCTGATTTCATCTTTCCTTGGGAGTTGATGTGATGTTCAAGTAAAATTGTGTTGTTACTCCCGTGGTTTAGGAACTGTAACAGCCTCACCAAGTCCTCTCGGACTCTCCCTGACACCTCCACCGTCCATCGGTGGATCATTGGGCGGTTTAGTAGGTGGTGCGAATCGCGTTTCAGCTGCACCAGGTGCTGAGGCGAAATTCAGGGCGAGTACAGTTCCAGCTCTCACTGCCAATGGTGTCTTTGGATCGAGTAGTTCGTTGTTTCCAAATTTGGTTGGTAAACCAGGTAGGGGAGGAACCGCTGGAGTAGGGGACAAAGGAGCTGGGGGACGATCACGGCTATTGGAGGATTTTAGAAATAATCGGTGAGTAATTGATGGGTCTGTTTGTAGAAAAATCTAAACGAATTATTGCAATTCAAGCCCCATCTACAGCTTCCTCCTTACCGCACCATGAATGAGGAGATTCTCAATTAAACGTTTCACAAGAGCATTGAAATTATCCAACATATTCCGATTTTACTAAACATTTTTAGAAAATTACAATCGAAGACCACGTTGTCAATTTTTTATTTTATTTTTGGTTCCATATACCTCTCGGGTTTTTACATTTTGTTCCCTTCCCTATCTGCGTTACCATGGACCGACTTACTTTATCCCCAACTGCACCCCATTCGGGATTGGACTGCCAGCGAAACCATGGAAAACCTCAGTCGTGCAGCCGGCCGATAATGCAGGGATTGCACTGTGTCCATTGGTCACACTGACTCAATGGGCGCAGAGGTTCTTTACATTCGTGTCTAGCGACTGTAGTCCCACGCGGTTAGGTGTGCCTAAGCTGACACCCATCCAAGTACTGGGCAGACTGAACGCTGCTTAGCTTGGATGACCGCCGGAGCCACACACTCCCCGCGTGATCACTACAGCCACTACCACGTTTTCAATTTTTTTTGTGAATTATTTTTCAAGGCATTCAATCAAATTGGAACATTTCAGGGTGAAATCGTTGATGCACTTCAATTTCGATCAATGAAAATGGGACATTTTTCACAGCGAAGGAACCTTAGTTTCTATGGTTAAATTACGAATGTTGTAGGGGACAGTGGGGCAAAATGAAACAGACGAGAAGCGACTATTAGACGCAATTCAAGCAAAAAAAATTATTTTTTAATTCAATTTTGTTTATCAACTTTTTTTATTATTGGGAGTACTGATGAGGATAATAATTATTCTATTCGTCTTATAATTCAATTGATCAGATTAGACCGATTACCCTTTCCGTTTTTCATTCGATTGAAATTCAGCATGACGTTTTCCTTTTTCCCCCTCTGGGTCTTGCCCTGGACTTTGGATTTTGTTGTTTCATTTTCTTTCCAATTAATTCATTGACAAAATCTTCTCCCATCAAAACATCTCCATAATTTTCCATTCTACTGACAGTACTCCCAAGAATAAAGAAAAGTTAATAAACAAAAACTAAAAAAATAAATAAATAAGAAAAAAATTGTTGGCTTGAGTTACGTCAAACAGTCATTTTTCGACTGTTTCATTTTGTCCCATTCTCCCCTAAATTTTTTTTGTGATTTTTACACCTGAAAAAAAAATGGTAATTTTTTTTATCCTTTTCGAGGCGGTCTAATGTGCATAAAGTGTTTATTTCCCGCACGACGTGCCAAGTTTAATGCACGAGAATTTACTTTACGTCTGACGTCTGAACTTTACGCACTCCGCGCAAAAAACAAAATAATTCACCCTCACTGCCCTCCTGAAAAGTTGAACCCATCAGGTATTACAAAGAATAAGGTGTATTACACGTACTATTGCTGAATAAAATTGTTAAAGTACTTGGAAATCTTCGAATTAAAATTTTTTATTAATTCTTAGAAGATCTCGATAATAACATAGAACAAATTCAATTTTTGATCGAAATTTGTTTTACGTTCTAGTGAGACGAAGTCACTTTTGGAGGCACAATTTTTTTTCAATTTGGCGATCGGATGAAACTGTCAACGGATTATCAAAGATATATATTCTAAACTTGATAATTTTCTATTTTGAAGATTTCGGGGGTACCTTTTCAGTGCCAATTGCACCAGAGATGAAATTTCTTTACAGAATTTTGTTGGCTATAACAACTATTTCTTGACTTTTCATCGTGCAAATGCTCGTTACCAGAATAGTTTAACAATTAGAGAAATAAGTTGAATTATCAATCAAACTGATGGATAACTGCGGATCTAATGATTTGTTTTTCAGTTTTCCGAGTCTTCAATTACGCGACTTGGCAAATCACATTGTGGAATTCAGCCAGGACCAGCATGGCTCTCGGTTTATCCAACAGAAGCTTGAACGAGCGACAGCCGCCGAGAAACAACTTGTTTTCCAAGAGATTCTGGCGTCTGCTTATTCATTGATGACCGACGTTTTTGGGAATTACGTGATACAAAAGTTCTTCGAATTCGGTACACCAGAACAAAAATCAACGCTTGCACAAAAGGTATGCTTATGTTGAAATTTTATCAAAGAAAATTTCTCATTGAGTTTAATGGTGAAGTTGTGAATCGACGTTTCCTAATAAAACAAGGGTATTTCAATTTTATTTTTAAAATAAGGGTCTCCCATTTCATATGAAAAATCGTCTGAAATCTCACGTTTCCCTTCTTTTGACAGCTGTACAAATGGTATGAATGCATCAAAAAGTACAAATAACATGAAGTAGTTCGTATTGGAAGAGAAATAAAATAATTTGCGAGCTCCATGAAACTTAGAAATAGATGTGAACAACAAGCATTCACATGATTTTTTAGATACTCTAGTTTTAATGCGAATTCTGAGATACCCTTGTTTTAAAAAGAAAATTGAAATACCCTTGTTTTATTAGAAGATGTCGAAATGGAGATGAAGAGTTGAACAAGAATATCCAGATTGAACAAGTTCTGTTCAATCCAGAACAGTTCTGAAGAACTGAGTTGAACAAGAATACCACTTTTTGTAATTTTACGAAAAAAAATGTTTAAAACCTTTTTTGATGTTTCTGTCATTATAACAAATCGGTTTGGTATTCTCTAAAACTAGCTCATTTAATTGACTACGAAAAAATCTCAACACTTTCCTCCAACAAGGAAGCTCACTTTTTCCTGTGATATTCACACGAACTGCGAAATTCAATAACTCATCTCCTCTCAGTTGTACCGTTTACCGCATCCATCAAATTAGTTCGAATTTTGAATAACCGAAAATGATGAATTCTTGCGTGTCATCTGAACTTTCAAACAACCCTTGATGTCAACGAAGACAGTGACCAACTGATTTCTAAGAAAAGACAAAAAAAATCCATAACGTGTTTTTTCGCCTCGAAATATCAATTTCACTCAAATAAAAATTGATTTTAGGTACGAGGTCATGTGCTACCCTTGGCACTTCAAATGTATGGTTGCCGTGTTATCCAAAAGGCTTTGGAGTCAATTGGACCGGAACAGCAGCAAGAAATCGTTCGTGAACTGGATGGACACGTATTGAAATGTGTCAAAGATCAAAATGGCAATCACGTAGTGCAGAAATGCATCGAGTGCGTTGAGCCACGTGCACTGCAATTCGTTATCGGTGCATTTGCCGGACAGGTTTATTCATTAAGCACACATCCGTATGGTTGTCGTGTTATCCAACGCATTTTGGAGCACTGTACACCAGAACAAACACAGGGAATACTGCAGGAATTGCATTCAGCCACTGATCAGCTAATTCAGGATCAGTATGGCAATTATGTCATTCAACATGTGCTTGAACATGGAAAAATTGAGGACAAGGCGCAGTTGATCAACAGCGTTAGGGGCAAAGTTTTGGCATTATCACAGCACAAATTTGCCAGTAATGTCGTAGAAAAGTGTGTTACACATGCTACAAGACAGGAGCGGGCCGTTCTCATTGAGGAAGTTTGTGGATTCAATGACAGGTGAGTAGCCCTTTTCCTGGTAAAATTTCCCTTATTTACCGATAATTATGGAATATTATCACTACAACGAGAGCGTATCGGAGAAAATATTAAAAAGCGTTGTTTGCGGGAATTTTAAACTTATCAGGTTCAAAGATATTTGTCGAATAATCTGTGGAACATTTCTTGATTATGCGAGTTGACCAGTGGATTCTATTGAAAACATTGTAAGATTTTTTGGGTAGCTCCAGAAATTTTCCGCAAAAGCTCTCTCCTAAACCTCTTCGTTATCAAAGTAGTTGTAGGAAACTCAATAAAAACCCAAAAGCCTCATCGACTTTTAAAACCCTAACAAGAACATTTTTTCTCTATTCCAGTGCATTAAATGTGATGATGAAGGATCAATACGCCAACTATGTAGTTCAGAAGATGATCGATGTAGCCGAGCCAGCTCAACGCAAAGTACTGATGCATAAAATCCGACCCCACCTTAATAGTTTACGTAAATACACCTATGGAAAGCATATAATCGTGAAACTTGAGAAATTCTTTATGAAGACAGCATCAGCAATGGGTGTGTCGACTCCAGCTGGGGCTAACTCAGGCACGGGCGATCTGGGCCCCATCGGACCACCAGCCTCTGTTGCGGGTCCTGTACAGACGACTGCTCAGCAGCCAACACAGGTCTTATAAATTAAGAATTCCCCAAAAACGTCACAACTAATTCATCGTAACACTCGAAACGTGAATTTTAAACTTTTGAAATATTAAATAAAACACCTTCAGAGGTATTTCCCATGTATCTGAAACTCTTGTCATGATGAAAATACTTTTGTTTGATTGAAATTAATTATCACTAAAACTCCAAATTGTGAAGAAAAAAAGTTGACGTAAACGAACTTTTCATCATTGCGAGTGTTGCACTGATCTCGAAGGGATAAAGAGAAAACAACTCCTAATAACAACGATTTTTTTCACCGTTATTTGCTTAATTTAATGATTACTCATTTTTAAGACAAAAAAATCATGGGAGTGATGAATTTAATTGATTCTTCAGCTAAACTGAAAAATCTCGTTGTTGAACCACATGAACGATAATGAGTGATCGATCATCGTAGAAATTTTATTTCACAAAACAAAAGTTTTCTTTTCTTCCCATTTTTTGCTTATTAAAATTTCCAAAATAGATAATTATGAGGTTTACGAAATTATAATTTAGTATGATGAGGAGAAGTTAAATTTTACTTTTTCTTTTAATTTGAAAAATGAACAATAAAAAGAGTATCCACTTTTAGTTTGAAATCTATCAAAACAACTGATTATTCTTTCGTAATAAATCTCAAAGAAAAATCCCTGGAAATATATTGATAGAAAAAGCAAAAGTATAGTGAACGAAAATTTCGAGAAATGAAAAAAAAAAGAAAAATAACAGTTTAATGAAAAATTGAAAACCACTCTGAAACAAAGTGAGGAACTGCATCCCCCTCCCAGCCCACCCTCCCTATTGTTCACCCCCATTATTTCCCTATTACCGCAAATTTTGTAAATTGTGATATAAATATTGAATAACGAAATGTGTATAGATACGACAAAACCATCTCCCCTTTCTTTCATTAATTAAATTTTTTTTAATTCCATCCCCCCCCCGTCCATTCATTTCAACAGACTCTGTGAATATTATGTATTATAATAATTACAAATTAATTGAATCTAAAAAAATGGAAGAAATGAAAAACAACATGATGAGAGAGAAAGCACTCAAGAAAAAAAAATCATCACTGAAAAAAATTTGTTTTCATTGTTTCGATTTTTCCTTTGATCTTTATACAAAGATTGATAGTTCAAAGATATTCTCTCGTCCACATCGGATCGATCCCCCCCCCCCCCCCCCCCCCCCCCC
>NW_021680368.1:10965-24600 GCF_001412515.2 Diachasma alloeum | reverse complement strand
AATCCAAAAACGCCTTCATACCAGTTTTTCCTCAAAATCGATGTAAGATAGTTGCCATTTTTTTTTACAATGACACGCACTCTTAATTAAAGAAGAAAAAATCGTAAAAATTTAGAATCACGCGATATAAATACTTCGAATTTAGTTTAAACCTCAATTGTAAATTATATATATATAAATATATACATACATCTGTAAAAAAAAAGAGAAAAGTGAAAAGAATGAAAAAATCCATGAGTTTTAGGGAAAATTTATTTTCGCACAAAATTTCTCACCCTCCCGCCCTTTTGCCAATTTGCCCCCTACTCTTGTGCAGCCGATGTGATGCATTTCGAGGGGTTTTTATTATTTAAATTATTAGAAGATAATAACTGAAGTGATTGAATTAGAAGGGATGTGGTGAAGGGTAATGGGTTGATTTTTTTGGGTTCTGTTAAACGTGACGTTATCTCAATAATAAGTCATATTTTGGGAAAGAAGTGTCAAAAGACATTTTTTGATCAACCCAGTAGTTTCTGAAATAGTCATGAAATAACGTTAAAATCCATTCATTACGTTTTACCACTTCCGCGTAAACTAAATCTTTGCAGTGATCTTTTTCTGCTTAAACAGAATCATAAATCTTTCGTTCTTCGAAATAAACCTGAGACATTACTTTTCAATTAATCATGACGTTCATTATTGCACTCAGTGGAGAGGAATAATAATCCTCACAATGTAGAGATAGTCGTTATCCGATGGCGATCCAAAAATTATGGGAATTGAGAACTTGTTGTAAGAAAAAAATTTGTCGCGAAATAATTGCATCGTCATTTGTACAATTGTAATATTTCATCAACATAAATTTTGAATACGAATAAAACAACTAGCACGAATATTTGCGATTGCAGGCCAAGGAATAAAAAATTCCATCATGGATTAAAGAATAAATAAAAAATAGTTCTGAAAAATAGAAAAGACAAAATTACGTAAATGAGTTGAATTTTTTTTTTATGTAAAATATTGTATATATTAAAATCATCATTTAAAATGAAGTGAAATTGAAATATTTTTCGGGATTGATTCTATTCTTCATCGGTTATTAATTTTTTTATTAATAAGAGAAAAAGAAAATATAGCGAAATTGAGAAATTAGCAGAAGTGGTAAAATGTAACAGAACGAGAGGATTTTTGGCTTTCTCGAAAATGAGTGATCTTATGAGGGAATATGAGAAGGCCTCTTTTTTCACATGTTCAATTCAGAACACACAGAAATTTTGGTGACATAATCTCAGAAACTCACTCAGATCCTAGAACATGGATTGATTAACAATGATGTTCTATCTAATTCGAGATAAATAATTATTAATTATTCAAATATCTCGGTTATTATCAATTGTGCATGAGACTGACAAGCGAAATTCAACTTCCCACAAAAAAGCTATTCTGATCTAATTGCATGAAACAAGAAGAAATTACAAAATTCTTCCATTACATTTTACCACAAAAAAAATCACTGTGAAGATTAAACTGAAATTAAAAACCAAAATGAATGCAAAAATCCAAACATTCCAGCCAACATCTCTACCAATAAATATCTAAACAAAATAGAAAACAGAAAAATGGACATTTTAGTGAACAAAAACAAAAATTCGGAAAATAATGAATCGTAATAAATGGAAAAGATGAGAATGCTACGAAATCGTAATAGTTCCTTTATCTTTGTCAAGAGTCGTGCGTTTATCATCTGTAAATTTTTGACAATTAACGAATCATTTGCAATTACCTAAAATAACGGAATAAAGCCAACAAAGTAATGAGAGATATGGTATTACTTGTTATCGAAGTTTGTGACAAAATAATAAAGAAAAGGAGTGAGAAAAATGAGTGGGAAAAGTAAGAAATAGTATCTCATGTCATTTATATATAAAAAATAATCCACTTGTAGATGTATAATTAATTAATTATTTGTTTTATTAATTAATCTATTAATTATTGGTACCAATTGATAAATATTTCGTGTAATAATTTTTCTTTTCTTTCACCTTTCGTAAAAATGCTCTGCCTTTTCAATTTCCAATTTCTTTCTTTTTTTTTTTGCATAAAAATATTGATTCAATCTTTGTAAACAATAAGACATCTTATATATGCATTATAAATAATTATCTCAGCTGTTTCTCCGACATTCAATAGGAGAATAGGTGTGGGAAAAATTCGCATGTAACAATTTATAAATATTGTGTAGAATTTTGGAAAAAAAATCATCTCTCTCGTCTCCCGCCCCTGAACAATCTCATGAACTTTTTCCATCTAGTGTCCATCATTTTTAGCTTTACATCCATAAATATCTAATCGATCTGACATTTATCTACTTAACGAATATATTAAAAAGTAAAAAGACAATTTTACCTTTAGGTAATGAGTAAATTCAACTGTAATTCAATTGTAAACGATGATATATTTCGAAATCCTTTTCAGTATAAATAATGTAAATTTTTTCTATAGAAACTCGACTGCTCAGTTGTCACTACTTTTATGCATGATACTAAAATTTATCAGAAAGAGAGAAAGAAAGAAGACATGAGAGACATTTTAGGAATCTAGAGGAATTCTTCATTTGATTTTTGTTTATAAAAATTTGAAAAAAATTGTTCATTTCTAGTTTAACGCATTTTTGGTTAACTAGCGGGTCTATCTGGGAGTTGCTTTGGTCATTCTACCCCCCACGACATTACACAAAAAAATATAGGACACATAGAAAGAAGTTGAAAGAGAGAATAGAACTTTTAAGTGATGAAATAGTAAAATCAGGAGAGACCGATTGATATGTGCAATTAATTTTACGAATATCTTGAAATCTAGCGGGTTTACCGCCAAATGGCAAACGCCAAAACGCCGTGTCGGGAATTCAATTTTCTAAAAAAAAAAAAAAAAATCGGTCATTTTTTGCTGATTTCAAGAGATTTTCAGATTTTTTCAAAGTAATCTGAAATCGATAACAATTCATCAAAAAATGGATAGAATATTTTGTGAATATCTCAATGAATACAAAGTTGAGAGAAACATGTGAGAATGATGTTTTCGTAGAGAATGAAATTTTCTATTGGAAAAAAATTATCATGACATTTTTTTCTGAGTGACGTAATTTCGGGGATATTCGCAATATGATCGGAAAATTCGTGTTTCCTGTCCTACACCATTTCTCTCCTGATTTAAACTAAGTAAAAGGTTTTCATATTCTCTGATATATGAATATATATCTGTATCTGAAACAGTGGAGAATCAATGGTTATCTTTCTCTTTTCTCTTCAGCCAGCACATATATCCATATATCATACTTGAATATTCACGATCTAATAGAGCCCAATAAAAATCATTTAAAAACACTTAAACGCATTAAACTATAATTACAAACTTGAAAATATCCATCGATTATTGACGATGATGATTATTATTGTAATAAGTAATATTTAAATATTGTAACAATTGTATATGATTTTATTACTAACTAATACACGCTAATTGTATTATATATATATGGAAAGAAAAATGATAAAAAAAATTATGTGAAAAAAAAAAGATCTGCGTACCTCCCACTTTATAGTTACACTTCAAACAAAAAATTATTAATTATAATAATCAACTGATTACACGATAAAAAAATTCGAAAAATTTTCATAAAAAATGATGAATCAAAAATCGTGTAAAATCATGTCAACCTCCCCTTCCCCCTTTGTGTTAACTGCCATGGCGCTGGCAATTGATTACGAGTTAATTTTCTGTTTTACGTTGCCGATTGATTGATAATACGATTGCAAAAGCTAATAATTAATCTCAAATTAATGAGATGTATTGTTATTGGGAACTGGTGCGCCCCTGATGTTTAAGACTGATGTACAGTAGCGCGCTATTCTCACATTCACCCCCACCCATCCACCCACTTCATTAATTTTTCATAACAAAGTGACAAATGATTGAAGTTAATCATGAGAAAAGTTGTCTTGATTTTTTTTTATAAGAAGAGGGAAGATGCATCAATGATACCAAAAATTTGTGGACACATTTGAAGAATTTCAGCGTGTATATATCAGTATCGACTTTTTGCTTCCGGAGAAAAGCCTTATTTCATTTGCAGTGAAAGGAATTTTACGGTTTGAGTTTTGCAGAGGCAAATATGTGGTGAAACGTACTAAATTGGGTTTCATCAGGGTTTGTTTTTGAAAAGAGTGGTTTTAGAAGAGAACGTAGGGACAGCATTTTTGTGGGAAATTTAATTTCTGTAACAAAATTTTTTCCTGGCTGTTGATTTATATGGCCCTTGATTTTTTCCCTAAAATCACTTTTGCTCGATACAAATCTTCAACTGATGAACAAAATGAAATTAATCGACTCAATACGACATCTTTATTAATGATGAGTTACAGAGATGCCTCAGAAATAATTGATTTTAAGTGAAAATGTTTTGAAGACTGTTTTTTTTTCTTGTACAGAATGGAATTCTCTACAAAAAATGTCTCCTGACAGTTTTGCTGAAAATTACTCATTTTGAAGATGGCTATATTCATTAAGATGTGGCAAATTACCTCGGGTTTTCCACGTTTCACCGCTTCACAATCGAATCTCTCAAATAATTGATGATTTCTTTACGATTAGATGAGTAGCACGTGAAAAAGATAAGTGCTCGGGGTTCTATCTCTAATTTCCATCCGAATGATTAGCGAATTATATTCAGTGGTGAAAAGAACGGAATGCGAAACCAATTCGCAAATATCTTGGGAATTAGGTTTGGAGAGAAATATCATGATAACTTCCATGTAAAATATTTCATTCTCTACGAAAAAATGTTTCTTTTTTTACTTTTTCTCCCAGGTAAATGTAATTAAAAAATATCAAGACGTTTTGTGGAAAATTCTGTCGAGAATTAAAATTCCTTTGACATCATTCTCCAAACCTCTCTAGCTTCTGAGATCTTTGTGAAATAATAATTCGTCTATTTACCGCTAATCCACAGGATTACATGTTCATTTATTTATCCGAAAGCAATTATAACAAGTGGATGAGTAATTACAGAATGGTGTTACTGAAGTCGTATATTTCAAGATAGAATCGAATTTAGAAAAGTGGGACGGACATAACGGCATGATTGACATTTCGGTATAGAAAAAGTAAAAAAAAATATTTAAAAAAAATATGAAAAAAAAACAAAAAAAAGGCAAATAAATACGTGAAAATTGCATACTTTGTATATTAGTGTATAGAATGTAGAAAAACGAGGAAATGACGCAAATGTAATAGCCACAAGAAAAAGTTGAAAAATACAATAGGATCCATTTTCGACAATGTTTTTTACAAAGAGAATTAAATTAAAATTATTAAAGAAAAAGAAGTTATTAAACCGTACGCAGAGCAGTACAAGTAGATAATGGAAGTAACAATATCATTGTAATATTTAAAATGGAAATAAATAAAATCTGGTGAGAGGCAGTTGATAAAATGCACTAGAAATGAGGAACGCATTAAACAGACATTAGAAAACATTGAAATTTTGTTCTCCTCGCTGAAAATTCAGCATCTTTGTATAATTGTTGAAGACCAGTTAAACGTTATTACATAAACAATTCAGGAAATCCTCTCAATTATTTTGTTTTTAATTTGAATGGTAAACATACCGAAAAATCAATTTTGTAGTGAAGTGATAAAATTGATTAGAAATCTTTTGTTCATTGCAGATTTTTATCGGAATTTTTCTTATGATGAAGAAATGATTCGGGAAGTTTTTACATATTCTCCTACGAATATCTATGGAATTATCAGGTTCACAGAAAAATGTCACGAAACATCTTTTTTTTTTGCAAAAAAATTCAATCCGCAAAGAATATCTTCTGATATTTTCTGCTAGAATGGCTTATGATCGAAATGATTGCTTGTTCATTTACTATTTCACTACACAATACAATTTTCAAATTCAATTAGGTAAAACCGATCTAAATGGATTTCTATGTTGAATTAATCCTAGAGAAACAGAACTTTTTCGCCTTTATTGCTTCAATTTTTGAATTAATGACATTTGTTCGCTTTTTTAGTTCATTTCACATCAAATAATTTTTCATTAATTCATTTTCACTCGCGCCGAATTATCCAGTAAGAACTATTCATTCGCATAAATTACATTTTCAAAAAAAAAAAATGGAAAAAATTTAATGAGTAATGAGTGCTGGACCTCCCTACGTTGTTTTCATTAATTGTGTTTTGCATTTCATAAATGGTAAATCGATATAAATACCCATTACTCCGAGGCACTCATAAAACACATCAGACACAAACAAGACACTTAAAAATGGTAATAAGTAAACGGTAATCTAAATGTAACATGTATATGATGGCTGTACAAATGTAACATTTTTTTTCCATTATGTATGATGATTAATGAAAAAAACTTGATTCGAATAAAAAATGAAAATTCATGGTTTGAGTGGTTATTAATTTTTTTTATCATTGTGATATCCAGTAGCGTATCGGCAAATGTTGATATATTCAACAGTTATTGCCACTCCGTCGATCGCGCTATGACAATTTTCTCTGTAACATTATTCTGAAGGCTTACAACAATAATTTGACGTTTCATTTCCTAGTGTACAGAAGCCTTACCAGCAAGAATTTGCATCAAAAAAATTTCCTGCACTGAAATACAGTAAACTCTCGTTATAATCGCACGCCAGGGGCTGTAGGGGAAACTACGGAAGCCAATGCGCTGCATGCGACTGTATTACCCTACTCCCACCATGTAATGCGCCCACGCCCAGTCTTTCGAAAATTTACATTCAGAGTATTCTACACTTATGATCTCCTGGAAACGGAAAACAACGGCGCATCTAAGGAAACAGATGTATTTACATTCGTGTTTACATCGTGTTTCGGTATCGAACTGAATCGGACTGAACTGACTGACTGAGAGATATTCGTCGGGGAGCGTGCGAGTTTAAATACCTTCTGTTATGGAAGGTTCGAGAACCGTCCAGAAATCTCGTGAGGGACAAGGACAGAATGATGCCCGTCTCGAATATGACGGTATAGAATATTTGAGACGCCTTAACTAAATTTCGAAATAATAATACGTTTGTGGCTCGCGCCACAAGTACTCTCCTTCTACGGAAAAGAAAACGAAAACAAATAATATCGATTATCGAGAACAGCTGATGTAGTTTAGCGAAATCTGACGCGCTTTTGAATTGATGACGTAGATGAGCCAGCGTCGGAATATGATGGGCGATACGACGACGAACGTTGAGATGTTCCAGGTTGAGGTGACTCAGGTGAAGGCGGTGCAGAGAGCGTCTCATTATTGCTGTCATTGGGTGCGTCATCATTCTCAACGTTACCGTCGTGCCCGTCATGTGGGAGCGAAAAAACGGGTTTGAGGCGGTCAATGGAGACCACGGTATTTTCGCCTCTGATCTGTATGACAAAATGTTTCTCATGCCTCGATATGACTCGGTGAGGTCCCTCGTTAAAGCGTGATGTGGTGCGTCGCGGCGAACGAGGACATGCGAGCAGTTCGCGACCTCCTTGAAGACGAAAATCTTCCTCTGGCCATGACGGGCGACGGGTTGCGGAGCGAGGTCGGCCAAGTGATTCCTCAGGCGTTCGATGATCGTCAGGCAGTTGCGATACCGTCTGGTCGGCATGTATGGTCCGATGATGTCCACGTGGATATGCTCGAAGCGCCGCGTACGTCCTGGAAAATCTTGAATAGGTGATGAAACATGGCGGGATAGCTTATTACGTTGGCATGCTAGGCATGCGCGGGCCCACAGTCGGCAGTCTCGCTTAATGCTGGGCCAGACGTAACGTTGCGCCACCAGTTTCGTTGACCCTCATGCTCCAGGATGGCTGACGCTATGGAGAGCGTCGAAAATTCTCCTCAGTGGTGCAGGAACGAAAGGGCGAATCAGACCGCCCGACACGTCACAGTAGATTGGTGTGGCGCAATCTGGGATGTTGACAGGTCGAAGGGCGAGAGCGTCGTGTACGTTGTTGACCCTGGAGTCGTTGCTGGAGCTCCTCGTCGGCGGCTTGGGCTTCGGCAAGCTGATTCGTGGAGACTGCTGCAGAGATTTCCTCGATGCGAGAGAGAGCGTCGGCGACAACGTTGTCCTTGCCGGCCACGTGTTGGATGTCGGTCGAAAATTGGTCGATGAAATCCAGGAGATGGAATTACCATGGCGTCGCCCTGTCGGGGTCCTGGGCGAAAGCGTGAAGGAGCGGCTTATGATCGGTGAAGATCGTCACGTGCCTTGCCTCAAAAATGTATCGGAACTTTCGCACGACAGCGTAGATAGCATGAAGCTCTCGGTCATGGGGGCAGTGTTTCCTCAGCGCAGGTTGTAGTTTCTGGCTGAAGAAAGCCAGCGGTTCCCAGTGCTGTCCTCGTCGTTGCTGGAGGACCGCTCCGATAGCGTACTCGGAAGCGTCGGTGAAGGTGGCCCACGGGAGTGTTATGTCCGGGTAGAGCAGCAACGTTGCTTTTCGCAACTCCTCTTTGCAGGCGGCGAAAGCGGCATCGCCCTCCGGTGTCCAAGTGACGAGGTGAGAGCCTTTGACTGAAGCACCCTGAGTGTATTCGTGCAGAGGAGCTTGAAATTTTGCAGCATCCTTAAGGAGCTTGCGATATAAATTAATCATACCTAGGAACTCACGCAGTTTCCAGATCGTTGTTGGGCGAGGGAAGTTAACGATCGCCTCCATTTTCGTTGGAAGCGGTAAAATTCCCTGAGCTGAGATGCGATGTCCCAGGAAGTCCACCTCCGGTTGACCGAAACGACACTTGGCGGCGTTGATTACGACACCGTATTTTGAAAGACGTTCCAAAAGCATACGAAGGTGTCTACGATGTTCCTTGATGTCCCTAGAAGCGATGAGGATGTCGTCAGTATACGGGAACGCGAAAGCGTCTAGGCCCCGTGCCACCTCATCGATAAATCTTTGAAATATCTGGGCGGCATTTCGAAGTCCGAACGTCATGAACGGAAAGTCGAATAGGCCGAACGATGTGATGATGGCCGTTTTGCTTGCGTCGTTCGCGGCCACTGGTATTTGAATGAAGGCGCGTACGAGTTCGATAGTTGAGAAGATTGTTTTCCCAGCGAGATTTGCGGTAAAGTCCTCCAGAACGCGAACGGGATATCGATCCGGTATTGTTCGTGCGTTCAATTGACGGTAGTCCCCACAAGGTCGCCATTCGCCCGACTTTTTCGGTAACAGGTGGAGCGGAGATGACCAGACGCTCTTCGAACGTTGAGTGATTCCCAGTTGCATCATTTTGTCGAACTTCGCCTTAGCGATTTTGAGTTTGTCAGGGGCGAGCCGTCGTGCCTTGCTGGATACGGGAGGTCCAGGTGTAGTGGCAATATGGTGCAGCGTCGTGTGTGGCTGGCAGGCAGATTCCTTCGGGTTTCGTCAGGTTGAGAAACTCTGCGAGGAGGTCCGACCATGAAGAGTCGACAGACGTAACCTTGATTTCTGAAACAATACTTGATAGTGATACTTTACATGAGGTCGTTAATCCAGTTGTTGAGCCGATAAGACAGCCGTTCTGCAGATCAGGTAAAATGCCGAAATGCGCCAAAAAGTCACCACCGATAATTGGTTTAGTCGCGTCCGCCACTACGAAGCGCCATGTGAAGTCCCTTCTGAGGCCGAGGTTGAGCGATAGCGTTATGCAGCCGTATGTATTGATCGTCGATCCGTTTGTTGCAATAAGCGTATAATTGACTCGTTTCTTTGCCCCAGGAGCGAGAGACTTCGGGAATGTGCAGAGATCAGCGCCAGTATCCACTAGATATTGGATTTTGGTGGCGCGATCCGTTACGAAGTCGCCGAATTTTTGATAATACCAGCACTTGTTGTTGTCGGGTGCTGGCGAGGTTGCTCGAGAGTGGGAGCGATGTCGAAAGTGAGAGCGTGTGATGCTTTGCCCCTTCAGAGCAGATTCTAGCTCGCTGATCGAAGCTTCGAGGCGGCAGAAGCGCCCCTCGAGGGCTAAGGGCGTTGGCTCCTGGACGTCGTTGATGTGCGCTGCCGGCAATGTAATCTCGTGCAGTTTGTCGGCAAGGGTTGCGAGCCTGTCTAGGGCCATGTCGGCTTGCGATGCGAGCATGGACTGCGTCGTCATCGTCAGTCGGCTGAGCCACTTGGTGCGTAGAATGTTGTCGGGAACCGTATCGTCGAGGCTCCTGAGGTGACGTAAAAACTGCGATGGCTTCCTGTCACCCAATACCTCTCGATCGAGAAGCTGCTGGAGTCGTGCGTTTCGGGAGAGCGTGAGGCATTCGACGAGCGTCTCCTTGAGGCGCGTACCGTGAGGACGTCAGTTCTCGGACGGTATTCAGATCTCGGACGCAGAGCACTCTTACGATTGAATTTCAAATTAATTGCATATCCATAGTGCTTGACGGCCATTTTCTGTTATTTCCTCCAAAAGTAGAATAAATTCTCCCCAAATTGCAATATTTATTAATATTTCACGTGTACAGAATTATTACACTTATATTTATTCGAGGGTTCACACAGTGGGGGGGTTTGTGGAGTGTTATGTAGTATGCGGACGGTGAAATCCCTCTGTGCTTCTTAAGGATCTAACAACAAAATGTAAGTGAAAAATTGTTTATAATCGGTTTTTATGAGTTGAAGGTTAATTTTCGAATAAAAATAGATTGGACCATTTAAAAAAATAAATAAATTATTGGAGAAATTGAGGGTGCGAGATCTGAATCCACCAAAGGCGAGGTGGGTTCAGTTCTCGGACGTGTTTATCCATGTGCTTAACCTGAATCGCACGCATGAAGAAATTTGACAGAAAATCTTAGCACTTTCTCTGAGAAATTCTATTCCATTTCTAGTGGAATTCTATGAGAATTCTCTTGGAGTTCCATTAGAAAATTCTATTCGTTTTTTGGACCATTTATATAGAATTTTATCTAATTTTACCGTTTCATTTGTCCAAGAGATATTCGGTTTGAAAAAAGTAAATAGATTTTGAGATGTTTAATGAAATTCATAGGTGTAAATATTAGAATTTTTTCTGCTAAATTTTTATTCGTTTTTGTTGCTAAAATTGTTGAAAAAAAAATCTCAGAGAAAGCGCTAAATTTTTTCATTAAATTTATTCATACAGGCGTTCATCCCTGTCAGTGCTCTTATTCTCATGGAGACATTCTTCTCACGTTTTTGAAAAAAAAAATGATTCCCAAGAATAATAACATAAAAAATCATCCATTCTTCGACTCTTTCAGGCCTGCGACGCTTTCGCGAACCTAGACAGTCAAAAGCACCAGTGTATACTCCTGAGCAGTTAGAAAGTGCTCTGACGGCGATCAGAATAGGAAGATCTTTGGGATCAGTCAGCAAAGAATATAATATCCCTAAGTCAACCTTATACGACAAGGCAAATGGCAAGACAAAAGCTGGGATCAACAGACCTGGCCCTGAGTGTATTGTGGGAGAATTTTATGAGAAGAAACTGGTAGAATGGATTTGTTATATGGCTGATAGGGGGTTTGCCGTCACTAAGGATCAATTGCAGAATTCCGTTCACAAACTGATGAAATCTCTTGGCTCAATTACTCTTAATTCATAATAATAATGGTTATTCATGATTATCATTTAGTGTGTAATAAGTTTATGGCTATTGGAATGAGAATAGATCTGTCAAACATATTTTTTACAATTGATTTCCTATATTTTTCCTTCTCCCAAACCCATCTCATTCACTTTGTCCGAGAACTGAAGTGGGTCAATTTTTGGCATCCGAGAACTGAATCCGGGGAGCTGTGTTTTGTTTTAACAAATATTTATTGAATTCCGAAGTTTTTTCATAAAAATCAAACGTATTCTTGTCCCAAAAACATCAAAAATGACAATGGAAACCGCTGTTGGATTTTTGGGGATTTCCCCAAGTACAAAATTCACTCTTTCTCTCCTAGTTTTTATATCTTTCGTTTCTGGAAAGACGTTTTATGGTTTTATTG
Source organism: Diachasma alloeum (assembly GCF_001412515.2). NCBI lineage: Eukaryota > Metazoa > Arthropoda > Insecta > Hymenoptera > Braconidae > Diachasma > Diachasma alloeum. The sequence goes on along the minus strand of NW_021680368.1, from coordinate 12,595 downwards.
CAGTAGGGCTGGGGAATAAGAAAAGGGAAATGTCCATGCCGAAACTAGTAGTTTACGGACAAGCTTATGTTTATTACTGCCTATCCCTAAGCAACATTTGGCGACCAGAAGTGGTCAAGGGAGAAGGAAAAACCCCTTTTAGGGGGGTGCAAGTGTTGTTGCCCCAAAGGTCCTAAAATAAGGCCCAAGTAGTTTAGTTGTCAGTTAGTCTCTCTTGAGTATCCGTAGAGCAACGTACCTCCTGGTGAAAGTAGAGTCAAAAATTATTCATGAGAATAAAGGATATAAGTGAAAATACAAATAGAAGTGGTCATTATTTTTGATCCCATAATCTAATAACCGCAAACTTCATATTTGACAAAAAAAACGAAGAATCGGTTATTGATGGTCGAGTTACCCTTAACCGTCCGAGAACTGACGCCCTCACGGTATATGGTGTCTCTACGGGCACGTTCAGGAGAATGTCCTGCACCTCAGCAGCATAGCCTTGGCGTTAAGGTGTGACGAGGCGTAGTAATACCTCGTTATTTCGTCAGTAANCTGTACCTCTGACATCCTATTTTCTTGTATTCCAACTAGATAAGGGTTAAGAGGGTATGNTGTCTCTACGGGCACGTTCAGGAGAATGTCCTGCACCTCAGCAGCATAGCCTTGGCGTTAAGGTGTGACGAGGCGTAGTAATACCTCGTTATTTCGTCAGTAATCCCGGCGAGGTGAAACTGAGCTTCAAGCTGCGCGAACCCATAAAGCTGGGCGTTCGGCACTGAAGGCGGGACATCGTATCGAAACGCGTTGGAGCGGCGTTCCACTGTCAGGGACGTTATCCGGCATAATAATAACACTAAATTGACACTAAAAATTCTCGAAAATTTTCAGTGCAGCACAACGACCTTGGGTGCTCAGCAATGCACCGATATTCACAAAAATTCGAACGGAGCGCGTGAACGACACAACACACGACCGCGTGCGATACACAAAACTAACTCCCAAAGTGCACGATCGAAATGCACTCGAATTTCGCGGAATAGTCGCGGGCATTAGCGTAATATAATTCATTATTAACGAAAACGCGAAAAACTACTCACTTAATCACGTCGGGGTCACCAGTTGTGGCGGTAGTAGAGGTATAGTGCCGGTTCTGGCCCAACCATTTTGGGAAGGGTCTGGGGGTGACCCGCGAATGGGTGGTGGGATGAGATTAATTAATTCGCGGTTTTAATTCGCGGTTTCGATTCGCGGTTTTAATTCGCGGATTTCACTTTTCGTCGATTCGGGGGTCAAGAGCTATGGGAGAGTCCCCATGAGTGGATGGTGGGGAGGTGGGGTATATTAATTCGCGTTTTAATTCGCGTTTCAATTCGCGGTTTTAATTCGCGATTTAGTTTGCGGTTTTAATTCGCGGTTTAGTTCACGGTTTTGATTCGCGGTTTTGATTCACGGTTTTAATTCGCGGCTTTAATTCGCGGTTTAGTTCGCGGTTTTGATTCCCGGTTATAATTCGCGGCTCTAATTCGCGGTTTTGATTCGCGGTTTTCGCGGATTTCACGTTTCGTCGATTGGGAGGGGGGCTTTTAACATTCTTGCGATTGTATCAAAGATAAGAAGGGTTAAGTGCAAAAGGTCATAAATC
>NW_021680368.1:6575-7558 GCF_001412515.2 Diachasma alloeum | reverse complement strand
CAAATGCATGTCAGGCTGGTGACCAAATGGGAGGGTCGTTAGGGGGCTCAGGCCTGGATATCAAAACCGAATTTTCATAGCAGTGTAATCTTTGATAAAGATTTAGTCATCATTCAAATGAACCGCACACGAGTCCAATTCAATAAACCGATTTACGTAGGTTTCAGTATTTTAGATATTTCCAAAACTTATATTTATGACTTTCATTATAATTATATAAAAAATACTTTTAAGGAAAACGCTAAATTATTGTATACAGACACTGACAGTCTCATCTACCATTTTTATACTAATAATATTTATGATTCTATAAGGAATGATTCACACAAATTTGATACGTCAGATTACCCTGAAAATAATGTATATAGCATCCCTCTTGTAAATAAGAAAAAATTAGGTGTTATGAAAGATGAAAATAATGGTAGGATTATGACGGAATTCGTCGGTTTAAGATCGAAAATGTACTCGTTAAAAGTGTTTGGAGAAGAGCGAGAAAAATCTCGAGCAAAAGGGGTAAAAAGATCAGCTCTCAGAACCATTACTTTTGACGACTACAAGTTATGTTTAGAAAATCATCGAAATGTGTCAAGACCTCAAAATTGTATCAGATCTATGCAGCACAATGTATATACAATAAATCAGACAAAATTAGCGTTAAGTTGGCATGATGATAAACGTGTACTCATGCCAGGTACTCCTGACACCTTACCCTATGGGTTCAAGGGATAATGTAAAGGAGAAAAAATAAAACATAATTCTTTAAAACAATGCATTTTCATTTAAACAAATCATACATCAGTTTCCCTCATGATATTTATGGTACCTTATGATATTTATGGTAGATAGTGGCGTTGTCCACGGAATGAAGGCTAATAGGCCAAGACAAACCACTCCTATTGACATTAAAGCAAATAGCATTCCATGAGACTTATGGTCCTGCGCGTGACCATCACATTCATGTAAAATTTCTTCAAGTTGTACAT
>NW_021680368.1:4839-5149 GCF_001412515.2 Diachasma alloeum | reverse complement strand
AATGAGTTATCTTTTCCGAAAATTGTCGCCTCACAAATTGGATGGGTGTTGATATCATAAAGTGGATACTTAGGTTCACAAATAAAGTGATAATCATCGGTAATCGTACAGTAGGTGAGATCCTCAGCGTGTGCAAGAGTATAAAGGTCTTGGGTGAGTAGCAGGTAGTCAGCTCTCGGTTGAATATATGCTGATCCACGTTTATGATCGAACAATTGAAGTGTTGGAAGGGGGTACATTTTAAATAACTGGTAGACTGATGAGGTAACAAGTGGGATTTTAAGAATGATAATTAATTCCCCTTCATGAA
>NW_021680368.1:4244-4829 GCF_001412515.2 Diachasma alloeum | reverse complement strand
TAAACTAAACTGTAGCCACATTTTACTTTTCAATGTTCGATTGAATGTTTGATTGAATGTTTCACATATAGACGCCTTTAAATTACTAAAGGTAGAGTATAAATTAATATTATATTTCTTCAACAATGCTTGAAACTCAGAATTGTAGAATTCTTTTCCACCATCAACGTGTAAATGTTTGGGTACACGCCCCCGTTGAAGAATGGAACTCATAGCTCTCGTGACATCTTGCGCGTTTTCCTCTTTATCGGCTCCGCCCATGCAAACTTTGAAAAATTGTCTATTACAGTGAGCAAAAATCTATTTCCATTATTGCTTTTTGCGTAAGCCGTCATGTCGACTAAATCGGCCTGCCACGTCTCATCCAAATCACGAATATTCACTCGCCGTCGAGGATAATTTCTTCGTGTTGGGCGATGCAATTCTCTCACAATATCCAATTTACTTTGTGACATTTTTAGGCTCACTCGGTATTTTTTCCACCGTTCTCAGTAATCTGCCAATTCGCCTATTAATATCTGCGAATTTTCGTTTCGTTTCAATTTGCAATTCTGTGATTCTTATGTTCAGAGTCTCCAATGTTAC
>NW_021680368.1:0-1097 GCF_001412515.2 Diachasma alloeum | reverse complement strand
GCATATTTCATGGTTTTTACTTTTATATATTCATCATCAAAAAATATTGGGGAGTCTCCTATCATGAAATTGTGTGTAAGTTTTCGAACACCATAAGCCTTATCCCATTGAAATGTACCGATTTTTGCTAAATATTTTCCTGTGAGAGTGTCAGGATCGAAGCTATTTGCATCGCCATCGGTTTCTTCGTCGTCAGACGGTGATTTTTCAATGACTGGAACTGTAGTATCATCATGCCGATTTTTGAGGGATGGAACTATAGTATCATTGTGAGATGGAATGATTGTCTCATTCAATGTCTGATCGAATAAAGAATCATCAAATTTGACCGCATCAGAACAGACCGCACATCAGAAGTCTCCCCATCCCACGGATCTAATTTAAGCCCCTTCGGGGTACTCTTATGTGCGAAACTTTGTCGATATTTCAAGTTAAAAGGCTTCACCTCATTTTTGTTATTCAACCACTCGCGTTTTTCAACATTATTATCAAGCAATTTCATGTTTTTAGAGGTCAATTCTTCGAGCGGTCTTACAATAGGTTTGAACACTTCATTCATTGCCTCGTCAACACTCTCTCTACCCAATTTCAATAAATTATGTTTCCGTTGAATTGCTTTCCTCGCGGAAGAAATCTGACGTAAAATTTCTTGTTGTTTAAACATATCATCCTTGCGTAGAGGCATGTTGACTCACTGGGATCTGACTCAGAACTGTTTATATTTTACTCCCTCCATCATTATTTATCTGAACAAAACAGTCGAAATTCTTCCTATATCTACCCTCATTAACATCACTATCTTTATCGATAACTAAAAACGAATAATTATTCTTCCAACATGTAGAGCATAATTGTTTAAATTTATCAAATGACATATCTGTATTCACATGATCATTATAAACATGCCTTAAATTCATTTCGTCCTGTTTGAATAGTACCAAGAAATTAACATTATCACGCACTAAATGCTTTGGGATACGAGCATACGATTGACATAAATAAAAACTATCAACTCTTTTATGTCGTCCCATACAAAAATATGCCTTAGTGTTGTTTTGTTTCTCGCAAGCCACATCATCAAAAATGAACAGAGAATT
>NW_021680367.1:1539647-1589435 GCF_001412515.2 Diachasma alloeum | reverse complement strand
TCGTTCTTTGACACTTGATCACTTGATAGCAAATCACCGCTTTTTTCCATCCATTGTCGTCGCTTCTCAATTTTTTTCACACTTGGAAGGGAGAAAAAACGATAATTATCCCTAGAAGATGCTTTGCAATTTATAATTGCACACGATTTAATCATTTTACATGAATCAACTCGCACAGACTGTTCAGATCTATTGGAGTACGTTTTGGAGCAGACATAAACAAACAACATTCGCGAGATATTTTCGCGCGAAAAATAAATATTGTTCAACATTGGTCAAAAATGCATTTTCATTTTTTTTTTAATGCTATTATATTGAGCAGTGATTTCACTCTCAATCTTGGTAATTATTTTCAGTAAAAAAAGAATGAATTCACCTATTATAAGATAAAAATCACCCCATTAATGAAGGAGTGAGCGGGCCATTGACTATTAAAGAAATAGTACTTGAAAAACTAAGAATATATTTGCATTTCTTTATTTTTCTTCGCATTGTACATGTAATTTCATACGGGGCTAATTATTTTGACTTAAAATATCAATTTCATAACGTTCCCTCCAGCAAAAAAAGTGCCAGTGTTGGGCGACTAAAGGAGTTGAGGGGAAGCGTAAGTCGACCGGAATACCGCTTCTGGCGCTCCGGCGAACTTGTCCCCTGTTTTCTGGCTTCATCATACCTGCTTGTATCATACCTGCTTGTATCATACCTTAAGCCGTCATATTCGACCGTGGCGCCATCCCTCCATTGAGGTGATACTATTTTTGGTTTGGGGTCGCCCGAACCCCGAGATCTGACCCTCTACTTTAGTCTATCCTCTTTGAATTACCATTTCTGTTTCTGATATATTTGTAAATTATGGCGTCTGACCATGAATTGACGACAAGCCCCTTCATGGTGATACTAGAAGAAGAATTAGCTGAGACAATGTCCAGTGACAGCGATATCTTCCAAAAGGACCAGATGAATTCGCTTTATAAGGAGGGGGATGAATTGTTAATTGAATTAGTTCGATCTTATCGTCATCTGTGGGATAAAAAACATCCGGACAAGGAGCCAGAACTGGTGGAGAGTTCGTGGATGGAGATAGCTGAGAGCATGTTGCTAAGTGGTAATTGTTATTTACTTTTTTCAAGATTTGATGAATTTGTGATTTCGTGAATTGGCGATTTGGGGGAGTATCTATTTATGGAACTCTGTGGAATTCTGGAAAAAAACTTTTGAGGTTAGGATAATGCTGAGTATTGTTGAAAAAGATAGAAATTGTGTGGACACAGTTTCTAGTTGATTTATAATTTTCAGAAAAGTGACTTTGAGTTTAGTTTAGGGGGACAAATTCACGAAATTTTGAAATTTCACTGAGAACTCAATGAAATCGAAGATTTTTGAGCAGCAGGATGACGAGAATTCCTCAACTCACGTGAAATTTTAATAAAACCAGAACAGGGCGCGCGCTTCGCGCGCGTATTGTTTTCCTTGGGTGCCAGAATAGTAAAACCTTACCGTTTCTCACTCATTAATTTTTATCTCAATAATAATAATGCAGAAAAAATGAATGGTTTCAACAAGGTTTTTCAGAATGAGAATTTAATTGTTGAATAATTTCGGAATCATTAGAATCCTCTTCATCTTCTTCCTTTCTCTTTTGCTTTTTACATTCTTTATTAATTTTTCGGGGTATATTATGTGCTGTATACATATATACTATCGTATATATCCATTTTTTCACAGAACTATCAATTTTTTTACAGTTAAAAAAATTACAGTATAAATCACATATGTATAATATTTCTGCTATATATTATATTTTATATATTATATTATATAATATTATAGAATATATAAATTATAATATATATACTATACATGTATGCATGTTTTTCTAGTACAGAACAGTATTTCATGTTTTCAATTGTTAAATAAATTACAGTACATAAAAAAATATACATAGACATAATATTACATTACTTGATAAGCGGAATAGAGGCTTCAGAAATCGTTACACTGGATTTTTTTAAAGTGGATTATGACTATTCAGTAACAGATTACGTGGAATTGAGAATCAATTGAAAATTCCAGATTATATTTACTTGAATTTTCTTGATTTAAAGAAATTTTTGTGGAATAATTGAATGAACTTCACATTGAATCACTTCCATTGATTTTCCCTTCAAATTGTGAATTTTCAGTTCTGATATTCTTTGACATTTTAGCGAAACTGTCATTCGATAAAATTTGCCAAGAAGTGTACTCGAAAGTGCAATTAATAAATTGTTAATATTTGAATTTTATGGAAACTTGAAGAAAAATTTATGAAATTTAAAATCTGATTGAATATTTAATGTAAATGTAAATTTTCAAACAGCAGGAATACAAACATTCGCTAATTTCAATAAAATTATGAATATTGAGTATCAAATTACGTTAAATTTTCCATTAATTGAACATTCTAGAATACATTTATCTCAATTTTCCTGATTTATATCAATTTTTCCGGACTAATTTAAATGAAATTCACAGTTTCGATTGAGTCTCCATCAAATTATGGATTTTCAATGATGAAATTCTTTGAAATTTCAGTGAAAGTCACTTGATAAAAATAGTGAAGAAGTGTACTGGAAATGGCAGCCAAAAATTCTTAACAGTGAGCGAATTATTTTCCAGTATCTGAATGCAAAAACCGATGGATAAGGTTGAAACAGTATTACTCGAAGGAGAGACACAAACGGGATGAGGAGGCGAAGAGTGGCAGAGGAAGAGGATCAAGAAAAAGTTGGGCACTTTTTGAATGCATGACTTTCATGGATAAACACATATTAAAGAGAAGGTATGACTCCATTCTCAATTCATTTATTAAAGACTCCAAGTCTGCAGTTCAACTGAAATTTATTTATCCTTGGACGACAATGTTTTGTGGCTCCACTAAATTTTTATTCGAAGTATAAGGATTGTATAATTTCAAATAAAAATAAGTACTATTGGTGTTTATAAATGTAGAGTAAATCGTTACATATTCACTGAAATGATTGAAAATCTGGTAATTTATCTAGTTTTTTTTATATCGTCTTCATTTTCTTTTTAAATTTCTTTTTTCTTTTTTTGAATAATATATAATTTTTTTATACAGTATATTAAAGATATATTAAATATATTAAAACATTAGATTTTTTATTAAGGTCCGGGTGTACTATCTTTCGAAAGTTATCTCGATGTTTTTTTTTTTCATCTTTCGCCATCTAAAATTGTTAATTAAGTCCTGCATCATGGAGAAGTTTTGAAAAATTATGAATGAATCAAAAAAAAGTAGAAAAAATTCTTAATTTGTTCAAAGAGCATTTTAAATTTATGTTCAGAATAAATTGAATAACAAGAAATTCAAAAATGTATCTGATTTACGGTGACAAATGGCGGCCTGTCACCCAATATCATACAGGGGGAACACTGATTTCGTAAATCTTTTCCCACACTGCACAGAGACATTTATTACGCAAAAGGCTCTTTAAAAAAAGTTGTAATNGATGACTACATACCACTGTTTTGAAAATTGAGATACCTAGCTGTCACTTCCCATGAGGAGTTAGTGTTTTGTTATCCACCATGGAAAATGACAGCTAATAGATAATTTGCCACAGCGAATCAGATATTTGTAATTTCCACTTTTTTCAACTCATTCTGAATCTCAATTAAAACGCTCTTTGAAAAAGTTCAGAATCTTCTCCATTTTTTTAATCATTCTATCATAATTTTTGGGAATTTCTACATGATGTACCACTCAATTGACAATTTTGGATTACGAAAGATAAAAAAAATCCAGATAACATTCGAAAGATAGTACACCCGGGCTTTAAAGGAATTTTTACCTTGTAAAAATTCTCCCTCTCCCTCTTTGTATCAACCCTGGGGTTGTCGGGGAAAAAAAGTGGAATTGGCATATCCCTGAAATTATTGTGGTTTCAATTACTAATTGGAAACTTTTCAGAACTTATTCGGGTGCGCGGAGGAGTCAAATAGAAGCTTCATTCGACAGTGAGGAAAATGAGACAGTCAGGCAAAATGTGAGTTCATAATAATTATTATTTTATTCTTTTATTTATTTTTGTGGGAAGAACCACCAGACAGCCAGTCAATAAGTCTCAAAAATTATTAATACCCAAAGAAACGATTTATTTGGAATATTAGTTGATTAAAAATTTCATTTTTATCAACTATCAATCATGTGATTATCTAAGTAACGATGGATTTCGCAGCAAAATGATATATAACATTTTTGTAGGGAATTGAATTCTCTACGAAAAATGTTTTTTGACATTTTTCTCTAAACCCAGTTATTATTGAGATAATTGAACAATTAGCAAGTGGCCAAATGACTCAACTGAGAATTTCAACTTCAATCATTGTTCTCTCCAATTTTTGCTAATAAATTAGCAATATGCTTTCAAATGGTTATTTTGCACATCATTTCCTTCTATCATGTATAATTCATTGTTTATTCCATTTTATTAAACTGAATAAGATTTCTTTTTAACTAATTTCGTCAGATTTTCAACTTAGTTGAATGTTATCATCATCATTATTCTAATTTACCCTTTCTTCTGTACAACCGATTGTCTTTTTTACGGTTCTGTCTCTCCCCTCAGCCCTTCGATAAAACGTTAATAGAACAACTTTATTTACACATACTTGAATCAATTTGAAGCATCATATTTGAAGAAACCACCAGAAAGCTCACTTCCAGGGAAATTCATGAAAAATTCTAAATTTTCAACAATCATCACAAAAATCAAATTAACCAATATAGCTATCGTAATCATCTTTTAACTTGGACTTAATGGCATTAAAACAAACATTTTAAGCTATGATTGAATTCATTTAAAGCATGATATTCAAAGATATCCCCGGAATTCTGATTTTCAAAAAACAAAATTTTTTGCAAATTTTCAAATAAATCAAAATAACGATTATTGCTATCGCCTTCATCTTCGAACTCGGTCAAAAGGACATCCAAACAAATTTTTTAAGGCATCATTCAATCAATTCAGAACATTTTTTTAGTTATCGTGGAACAAACGATTTTCCAAGAAATTTGAAAATTTAAAAAACTAAGTGATGAATTGAATTTTAATTAATGGCGATTGATAGGGCTCGACAATATTTGCATTTGAAAAAAAAGATTCAATTCCATCCATTCATTACTTTGGGTGAATATAACCCAAAAAATCTACAACTTAAGGATATCCAAGTACTTTGGCTATTTTTTCTCCAGGGAAATGCTTTTCTACTTTTGTAATCGAGCCTCACAGCTTTCATTTGAGCCCCATTTGACCCTAAGTTTCCGGACATTTTACAAAGATTTTATTATTTAAACTTTGCAGGTCTGAATTTGAATCTTGTTATTGAACTGTTAGAAAACATTATGCATTTTTATTTATTTATTTTATTCACAAAGTCAAACAGCCGAAGCCAATAACATGACTCAATTTGAACAATCGATAACGTTAATCTAGGTTTATCTGTACAGTGGCAGATGTAGTTAGGTAAATATGTACATTATGTATAAGTGTTAATTTGTTTTGATAACTGAACATATATCGCTGGTGAAATGAAAGTAAATTGTATTCGTAAATTAGTAGAAGTGCTTTACAGTGTCAATTGCTTGTTTGATAATTAGATCCATAGAATCATTGAATATATCGAGATTCGGGTGACGACTGGATAATAAGTTTAAAGCAATGCTAGCCTGGTGGATAGGTGAGGATAGGGCCAAATTATTTTTCACCCTAGGGAAATAAATAATTGGACTCGAGCGAGTGTTCGATCTCGAGAATTTAAACCTCAAATGCCCGAGTAATTCAGGGCAGTCTATTTTGCTACGGAGTACCTTCACCAAGAAGAAGATTATAAAAATCTGAAGAAAATTTAGAAAGTTTACTTTTGGAGGAAGATTGATGAAATAATTAAAAAGTTGCAATTTTTGAAAATTATGAGCCTTTTCTATAAATAATTTATAAACAATCAATTTTCTACAATAAACATCATTTGTTCAGAATCGTAACAAATTTATTCATATTGAGAATATTACCACAAATCGATTTCATGCCTAAAAAAGGTTTCCGAAAGTTTAAACAATTTTAATTGTTTATTTATAAACAACGAATGTTTAAAAAATAATTCTGTGCAAAACGAAATTTGAATAACACTGAATATTCATGATTTCTTCCAAATTTTTCTCACGCAATTTGATTGACAAATTTGATGATTGAAAATAGTTGAATCTATAGTGTGGTCTGTACCAAACTGTAAAAGATACTTGGATATCCTTAAATTTGAACGATGACAAATCGTTACTTAATCATTCTATCGAAGGAATTAATTTTCCAGAAACGCCCTGCACTTGTGGCCTCGTCAGACGACCCCCTGGGTGAGTCCGTTGTCTTTCCAAGAAAGTCTCAGCGCCTGGTGGCGGCCGAAAACGGCGAGAAGGAAGCAGACGAAGACTCTAGTGAATTGTTACACGACTTAACGACAGAGTCTCTGTCTCCCTCGAGGCCATCATCAGCTGCGCAAGTGGAGATCAGAACAGAAACAGCGGAGACAACGTGCAACGCAGGAAAGAGGCCAGCACCGAAGGTGCTGGCAGAAACCTCCAGATCATCTCCATCAGCATCACCAACAAAACCATCTCGTCTGCAGGAGATGGGACCCACGAACATTGCAGACTCCCTCGTGGAGTCCTTTCGTCAGGCAACAGAATGCATCTCTGTCGTCGCTCATAAACTAATCCAGAGTGATCCGAGTGATCAGGATCAAGCCCTCGTGAACATGATTTTAGCACTGCTGAAGGACTCCGATGGCCCGAGGAGGGTTGAGTTCAGAAGACAACTGATGAGTCTGACGATGGAGTACATGTTCCCCGAGACGTGAAGGATGAGGAGTTGGAGATGTTTGATGAATGTTTCTCATTTATTCAGTCCAAATGGGTTTTGGAGGATTTATTCATTGTAAAAATGGAATGAAATGTCGAGACCCTTTGAGGCTCGGGGTTTGGGGGTTTGTAGAGTACGTTCCTCAAGTCAAATAGGCCGCAATAATCTCACGGTGTAAATTAATATGAGGGCACCACCCTACGGTACCTCAGGCAACTCAAGAATTTGGAAAAGAGAAGGGGAAATCAAGGATCGCTGATTCCGGGAGACATCCAAAACGCTCTTCTTCCTGGGACGACGGTAGGGTGACCAGGCCAATTGCTGGACGGGTAAAGGAAATTCGAGTTTCGTGGTGGGATCTAAAATAAAAGAATGACCTAAACGGGGACATGATGGCTTCCATATCAAGAATGTTTTAATTAGCGGAAAAAAATAAAGTGAAAATAACAAAATAAAGAATAATTAAAGTGATAAATAGTTGTGTAAAGATCAACTCAATTAAGTCTCAAAGGGAAAAGGGGCGATTTATTATTCTTTCCACTCCATCATCCAATCATGGATAGATAAAACAAATCACGCTCACACCCATAACAACAACCCATGGTAATCATTCGAACTTCATTCCTCTCATTCTCATTCAAGGGGAGGGGAAGTGGATAATTTGATTAATTCTATCGCAGCAGTTGAATGTAGTCGAAACCCCCAATTTCTGGACGGCTGGGACATATTTTTATTTATTTATTAAATGTTGATCAATAGAAGAAAATAATTGATCACGTGATTATACACAAGTGATATTATGGAGAGGTGACGGAGACATCGGCTGTGAAGACTATTCTGACTAACTCTTGTTCTCATAACTTTTTCAGTCTCAACATTTGGTGCAACTCATTTAATTTCAGCATATATAGATATTGTTCTCTATTGTTTTATTTTGTTTTAATAAATATTATCATCATCAGTAACCAACACCAAGTCTTCTCAGAAAAAATGTGAACGTTATGTACAGAAAATGAGATTTATGTACCAAAGGAAATAAAAATTATTATGGAGAGGTGAAATAATCAACACAATTTTCATGTTATTTGTGAAATATTCAATGCAAGTTGAAATCGTCCAGGAACTAACCCCCGTCCAGAAATTGACCTATTCACCCTACCAAGCACACTGGGACAGAGTCCCAGGACCCCAATAAAAAAAAACTGGACGGTTGTCGGCTGGGAAAGGGGATCTACGGATGTTCCAGCGGTTTTTATCTCATGACAAAGATGAGTATATGATCATTTATATTATGGTGCCATCAGTCGTATCGTCGAGTCAAGGCCAGGGTAGAAGATAATCCACAAATCAACTTCATTTGAGGTTTGCCCGATCAATCGATAATAATTTATGTGGTGTCGTGAGAGAGATTCATCCTTTTATGGTTGCGCATGTGATTATTTTATATAATTCGGGGAAACGATTGACCTGTGAATTTTGTCTGATAATTGACACATTATGTGGAATGTGCGAGAGAATATGCGGGTAAATTATAAATGTCGGTATCTGGGTAGTAAAACTGTGTTATTTCTGGAGAATTAGACTTATTATTAAAGAACATCGTTTCTGAGTGTACTAAATATAGAGAAGGCTATGTGAGCTGCCAGAATCGCAGTGATAAAATATATTGATGATTGCCCATCAAATAACAGAATTATTACAGGTTGGAAAATTTGTTGAATTTGAGGAAGAGTGGGCTTACGAAATATTTGTTTGTATTTCGTTGGTGTTATTGGTGGGAGGTGGGGCTACGATTACTTGAGGAAGGGAAAAAAATTACTAATTCGAAATTACTCACGACATTCCAGTCTTCAGCTCCGATATTTACAGCTGAAAATGAGTCGAGTATGGTTGAACAGTGTTATTATTGATTACTATCATAAATGAAGCGAAATAGAAGGCTCTCCCATTTTGCCTCGTAAGGGTCAAAAGTTGCAAGGGTCATACCTTGCATGGGTCAAACAACAGAGGCAGGCAGGCCAATCTCAAGGGTCAAACGACCACAGGGGTCAACCAGGAGAGGCAAACAGGTCCAATGATCATAAAGTTCAACCAGGAGAAGCAGGCAGGAAAATCACAAGAGTCAAACGATCATATATCGAGCGAAAGATATCAGAAATCTCTCCCGTGTGACCCGTGTCCTCTTTGCCTCAAGTTTGCCCCGTTGCCCCAAGTTGACCCTTGAGATTGTCCTGCCTGTACTCTGTTGTTTGACCCTTGCGAGGTATGACTCTTGATGTTGGACCCTTGTGAGCACTGATAGTTACGTCAAGGGGTTTTAGACCTTTTATTTACCTTTTTACCATCCACAGCTAAATTACCAATATTCTACTATATTCTACTCGTATTTTTGTAGAGAAAAAAAAGACTTACGATTAATATGATTGATTATTCCTGTAAATTATTTGCAATAAATTATTTATGAACTGATTTATATTGCCAAGATTTTTCATCGTTCCTAATCAATTGAGTAATCTTTAAACCCGGAAAGATGCATTACATTCATCTGCTAACGAATTACAAGTGAGTTACCATCGTCATTTGTTTATAGGTAATAGTTTCCGGCTGACAATCTATTGCTTTAGTTCGATTCATTTTGTAATTCCGTTTAAAATGAGAATAATCCCGCCATCTTTCAACGTACCGTTGCACTAGAAAATTCGATTGGTAAGGCTTAATATCCACCATTTTGTCGTGTATCTCGACACCATTTTGTGAGCACTAGTGTACGAGGGTCTCGTACAGTTTGTTGGAGGTTTTCTTAGGGTAGTAGACCTCAGAGTCGTACCCAAAGAGTTTTAGGCGTCGAGCACAGGTCAATACTGTACCCCGCCATCTTTTTTATCAATTGATCATCAATAATAACTCAACTAATTGTGTCTTTGTAGAAGGGAGTGGGGGCGAAAGGAAGCCCTTGAATACCAATTTATCAATATTCAACGTTTTATTCACCCCAATTCATATCAAATTACATATATTCCTTCCCCTGACAACCTTCACAACAAAACGACGAGTTCAGTTCCTGGATACTCTGGTAGCTCCAACCCATACTCCTCCTCCAGTCTCTTCGGCACAAACCTGCCCCCCAGATAATGAAACTTCCCCTTGAACTTCTTGGCGCATAATTTGGGAGCAGTCAGAGAAATCAGCATTTCAGGGCTGATCCCCTCATCCCCAGGAGGCCCAGCCTCCACGTCCCACCCTGAGGGTATGTCCACACTGCAGATGGGGCTCTTCGCTGTCCTCAGGTACTCGACGATGGGTACAAACTCCTCCCTCACCGGGGGTTTGAAACTGAACCCAAAGAGGGCATCGATGATCACTTTGAAGTCCTTCGAGTTCTTAATATCCGCCATTTTGTCGTGTATCTCGACGCCATTTTGTGAGCACTGGTGTAAGAGGCTCTCGTACAGTTTGTTGGAGGTTTTCTTGGGGTAGTAGACCTCGGGGTCGTATCCGAAGAGTTTTAGGTGTCGAGCGCAGACCAGACCGTCTCCCCCGTTGTTCCCAGGGCCGCAGCACACGAGGATGGGGTTAGGATTTTGTTTTGACGGAGGGTACGTTTTGGTTATGGCCAGCGCACAGGCCTGACCTGCCAGCTCCATCAGCTGGTCCACGCTGAAACGGTAGGACGTGAACAGGGCCTGGTCCACGTTTATTGCTTCCTTCTGGTTGAGGTATTTCACCATTTCCGAGACAGAGGTGGTGATCAACCGGCGGTTATTGAGGTTAGGATAACTTAGTGGGAAGGAGGGGGTGGAGAACGACTTGCAAATGGTTTTTATCATCGAATGATAGTGGAAACCATCGATTTTTAGAGATGAGAAATTACTTTTATTGCGAGTTTTTATTCATTTTTGGGAGATTCAGGGAGAAAAGAGAGAATTGTGTTGATGTTTTGATAGAAAAATTATCGCTGGGATTGCGATGAAGCCTTTAGAATGTTGATACTCTTGTAATGGCGGGAAATACCCGCAAATTTGAATTAAAAATTTACAAAAATTGATTTTTGAAGAAAAGGTACTTTTATCTTGTGTGTTGATTTATTTTAAGAGAATTTAGGTAGAAAAAAGAAACTTGTGTTGATGCTTTGATGGAAAAATTGTCGCTGGGATTGCGATGAAGCCTTTAGAATGTTAATACTCATGTAATGGCGGGAAATACCCGCAAATTTGAATTAAAAATTTAGAAAAATTGATTTTTGAAGAAAAGGTACTTTTATCTTGTGTGTTTATGTATTTTAAGAGAATTTAGGTAGAAAAAAGAAACTTGTGTTGATGCTTTGATGGAAAAATTGTCGCTGGGATTGCTATGAAGTCTTTAGAATGTTGATATTCGTGTAATGGCGGGAAGTACCCGCAAATTTGAATTAAACATTAAGTGAAATTTATTTTTCTCCTTTAGAAAATGAATGAATTTTTTTAATGAAACCAATAGTTTCTCTGGGATGTATACTTTTAAAAATCAGTAATAAAATGTTAAATTGCATTTTTCAAGACAAAAAAATTAATTTATTCAACTTGTCAACTGCACAGAATTGAACAAAACAAAAATTTATACACAATTAAAGATTTTTTAATGAAATCTCCAACGACGGTAATACATAGGCCATTGTCGTCACTCTACTCTCCTAAATCACTCTCTTTCGATTAAAAACTAGGTACATCCATTTGATACATTATAAACATCGCAAATCTACTCGTAATCTCCGCTAATTCAACGACAACGTTTTTTTAATATTCATCAATAGCTTTATCCATTAATTATGGTATTGCGAACAATAAGAAGGTAGCAGGCATACTTCCATTGACTTCAGAACTCCTTCCTATCATTTTTCAAATAAATTTTCGCATTCTTGATTCTTTCATAACCAAAAGAAAGAATATTTTCGTTCTCTTCCACTCGAAAAAATTTGTTCGTAGATTCTTTTGCGAATATCTCCCCAACGAGTGGGTTTAGAGGAAAATATCATTCCACATTTTTTGTGCAGATTTAAGTTTCCTACAAAAAATGTCTTCTGACATTTTTTGCTGAACCCAATCGTTCTCGAGATATTCGCAAAAAACTGTGATGAAGTAATCAAAAAATTGAAAATCAAGTTCTTAAACTCTTCTACAACTACTTAACGGTCCTCTAAGTATGGTAACTCCATCAATAATGCATTTATTTCACTTTTGATATGAGTGCTTTTGTCATTGAATAAATCATGAAGAACAGACAAGTGCTTTTACGGAATGTATTATCATTTAAACAGAGATAAAATCCAGATATTTCAAACGTCAATACAACAAGATTCAATGGAAGTAATTAATATTGTTATGGTTATAATTACTTCGAAGGCAAATGTTAATTTATTTGACTATTTTACGTCTTTGTTCGGTAATTTTCTACGCGTTTTTATTCATCTAGGTGATTGTAAAGCTACGAATCAGTGAGTTGAAGCATCTCGCACGCTAATACTGCATACGCACTCTTATTCTTTCTTCTTTAATCTGAATATGATTTTTATTATCAATCAATTTAATTATATTAGAATTTCTACTTTTTATTATTCATTTCTATCGATTTTGGGTTATCGCGGGAGCAAAATCGATATTTTATTTTTTTTTTTCAATAAATAACGAATACTTTTTACAATTTTTCTTGGTTATTCCTGATTTTGTGGCCCGAGTTAGCATTTTTGGAATTTTATCAGCAGCTTTTTGAGGAGTGGAGAAGAAAGGGGAAATTTTCAATGAAAAAAAATTAGAGACATCAAATTTCATTGATTTTTCATAAAAATATCAATAATTTGGCATCTAATGGAGCAAAATGGGTTGCTGAGAGGCATTCAGAGCAGGAAATTCCACTGGAATCCAAGTGATGATGTTTTTTTTTATTTTTCTAATAGATTTTGGATCATTTTATATTTCAGAATGGTTTCTAATTTTTTCGAGAGTGAAAATGAGTGCAGGATTGAATTTTTTTATCATTTGGGTGTTCAATTCTCGCAGGCACTTTATTTCCATGATCCTCAAATGAAGGACTATATTATTGTAAGAATTTTAAACCTCATTAGTACGTTTCAGTGAATTTCAGAGATTTTTTTCGTTCGGTTTAATGCTGAATTGACATATAATCGGTAATTCACAAGTAATTGATCAACTAATTTGTGGATCGAGGGATCCAGGCCTGCGTATTGCTTAACTCGGGAAAGTTAATTTTGTTTTCAGTCGATTTTTTATCTTTCAATTTGTTTTTTTTGGTTTTTGGTTTTTGGAGCTTAGACGTGGAGTTTGCTTAAGTCTGAGAGGAAAGACTTTGGTGTTATGATGTGAGAGGATCCTGAAAGTAAAAAAATATCATAATTATTGTCAATAATTTGAATTATGATTTTTTGTTTATTTTTTTATGCAAATTTTTTACTTGAAAAATCAATTTTCCATCCAACTTTTTCGTTTTTAATTCATTTATGGTCCAGAAATAATTAAAAATGCTCGAGAAAGTGGGGTAATTAGTGAAGACATCATAATTAATAAATAATTACGGTTAAAAATTTTTGATCAAAATTTTCACTCAAAAAATTAACTTTCCGTGACATTTTTCGTTTCAATTTTTTTATGATGAAAACAAAAACATTAGAAACATTCTAGAAAAATTAAAATTAAAGTGTCATTAAACTTTTTGTTTTCAACTTTTTATGATGAAAAAAAAATTAAAAAATGAATTTCGATCCAATTTTTTGTTTTTAACTATTTGAAAAGGAAAAAGTCACTAAAAATGTTTCAATGAGTTGAATTGAGTGATCAAATTAGTCAAAATATTATCAACAATTAATTACCCTGACAAATTTTAGTAATTATTTTAGTATTGAAAAAAATTGGAATTTTCAGTCAGAAAATTGAATTTTATCAGATTTTTCATTTCTAAATTTGTTTGTAATGAATAAAAATAGTGAAAAATATACTAGAAGGCTAGATTGGGCGATTAAATTAGTGAATAAGTGGGGAATAATTTTTTATCAACTTACCAACAATGACTTCCCAATTCTTAACAGCATTAGTGACTTCATAAGCACAACGTATCTCCGAGAAACACAATCCACCGACGATAAATACAATTAATCGTGGAACGTTCTTGATGGTGGCCTGACCCTTGTCCTTATGCCAGTGTCCGTATCTCACGCTGAAATTAATTAGTCATCAATCATCATTGAGTGAGCTGATGCCCCCAATTCTCAGTGAAATCGCCCTTTTGCTCCCGAACGGAAGCTTTGTAATCGTTCAAAATTAAGTTTCCAAATTTTTGTGTCAGGGTAACTAAATATGGTCTAAAAAGTCTAAATATGCGATTTTTAGATGGTGTCTGTATGCATATATGTATATATTCAAAATCTACTCGAGATTTGATGAGTTGGGTGGTCGGGAGAGGTGATTTTGGGGTGGGTGCACAAATAATAAAAGAGGTGAATTCGGATGATTTGCCATTTAATTCGCACAAAGATTTCACTTGAAACGTTAGTTTACAACAACGAATAAATAGATGTATTCCCCGAGTGGACTGTATTGACACAAAACAAATAGATAATTGTCCCGATAACTGTCACGGTAACTGTCCGAGATGAGGTTCGATGGTGTACTGACGATTGCGACACGGACGACCGCCTCGTCCGCGTCCGATGATTGCCGATAACTATCGATAATTGCCGAGGGGGATGAATGACCAATTTGACTGTATTTTGGCCAGATTTTAAACAGTATGTGTGTGTACTTTTTTTCAATTTTTTTGCGCAATTTTCTTTATAGTAGCTCGATGAAATTTCCTGAATTTTTCCATGAATATAGACGTTAATAGGCTCTACTCATCGACACCAATTAAAGTTGAATTATTCATAGAGTTTGTGAAATATTATCACAAACTATATTATATGATATTATAATATCATATGATATGATATGATATTATATGATATTATTATGATATTATATTATAATATTGTTTGTGGTATTTTTTCAAAAATCGATTTTTCGATGCTCAGTCCAAGAATTGTTAACAGAATGAAATGAATCATGGCTTAAAAAATTTGTATTGATAGCCTCTTGATTCTATCAGAATAGGATGCAGATCGCATCTATCACTGTTGAGCTACAGCATATAGTTTGTGAGATTTTTTTTTTCATTTTTTTCACGATAAAGTGGAAAAATTAATAGTCATATCAATGAAATCATGGCTCAAAAAGATTGTTTTGATGCTTTCTCGATGAAGTGCAAAGATGATGAAAACAGCATAACTATTTATTAAGTTGCATAGTAGCAATATGAAGCTTTAGGTCATATGGAGGTCATATGGGGGTCATATATGGGTTATATGGGGTCATATAAAAGTTGTACGGGGTCATATGGGGGTTATATGAGGTCATTTGGAAGTTATCTGAGGTCACATGGTGCCCTAATGGGCTCATATGGGATGATACAGAGTCATGTGGGGTTCATATGTGGCAATATGAGGGTCATATTGGAGTAATATGGTATTATATGGGGGTCATATGGGGGTCACTATTCAGAACAATAAAAAATAAGAGTAATAAATTTCAAAAATGAAGAATCCATTCGGAAGCATATTGCTAATTTGTTAACAACATAAACTATACCCATATACAGAAAATGCGATTATCCGCTTGTTCTTATTGTGATGAATTAAATTAAAAAATTTACGTAGTTGTGTATATTTCACATAGTTGTGATGAAAAGGATTAGTAAATTTCCTTCATGCGCATCGCCTTACCTAGTGGGAGCATGGGCATATCCAGAGCTCGCAGCCCTTCCAGCCAAGAATGGAAAATGCTTGGAGTCCAATTTCTCCTCAATGGCGTCCTCCATAATGTCTCTAATTACTGGAGTCCAGCGACTCATTTGATACGTCTGTTCTGTGATTCTCTCCTTGCGTGGAACTTGATAAGGCTTTCTTCCCTTTCCCTGAAGTTGAATGAATATTTTTCAATTATTTATGACATTTTTTTCATTGTTATAAAACCTTTTTGACGATTAAAATGATGTTTTGATTATTGAAAAACAAAATTTTTTGATGGAAATATTTTTTTGTGATGTGAATTGATGGATAAGACTTCCTTTCTCTCTGCGAAGGGAAATTTACATTTATCTATCATCAAAAGACAATTTGAAACATCGAAACTTGATTTTTATGAGCAAAAAATAATTCGTGATGGTTCAAATTGTTTTTTATTCACTGAAATGAGTTTGCTATCTTCGAAGTATTTTTTATAATTATTATAAATCTTTCTTCACGGTTGAAATGATTTTTTAATGATAAAAAAAAAATTGATGATGGAAATATTTATATCATTATAAATTCTCATTGACAATTAAAATAATCTTTTGATTACTAAAAAAAAAATTGTTCAAAAAATTTAATTACTTGAGAACTTTTCTTCAATCAGCAAGAGGCAATTAAAATCATTGAAACCTGATTTTTATCATTAAAAAATAATTGGTGAGAATTAAAATCGGTTTTTATTCGCTGAAATGAATTTCGAATGTTTGAAGTATTTTTTCTAATCCTTATAAATCCTTCTTGACGATTAAAATAGTTTTTAAATTATAAAAAGAAAAAATTGTTGGAAGAATTTAATTAAAAAATTTTCTTCAATCATCAAGAGACAATTAAAATCATCGAAACCTGATTTTTTTAATTAAAAAATGATTGGTGAGAGTTGAAATCGTTTTTTGATCTTGAAATGAATATGTCATCTTTAACAGAGTCGATTGAATAATTCTTTCAAAAATAAAATTTTTAAGGCTCGAGTGTACTATCTTTCGAATGTAATCTAGATTTTTTTTATGTTTCGTAATTCAAAATTGTCAATTGAGTGGTACATCATGTAGAAATTCCCAAAAATTATGATATAATGATATGATATTATGATATGATTATGAATAAAAAAAAAAATAGAAAAAATTCTGAACTTTTTCAAAGAGCTTTTTTAATTAAGATTCAGAATGAGTTGAAAAAAAATGGAAATTACAAATATCATATTCGCTGTGGCAAATTATCTATTAGCTGTCATTTTCCATGGTAACTCCTCATGGGAAGTGACAGCTAGGTATCTCAATTTTCAAAACAGTGGTATGTAGTCATCTGCCATTTTTATGTGATAAAAGTGTGATTAAAAAATTCTCCAAAATATTACAACTTTTTTCAAAGACCCTTTTCCGTAATAAATGTCTCTGTGCAGTGTGGAAAAAGATTTACGAAATCATTCTTCCCCCTGCATGATATTGGGTGACAGGCCGCCATTTGTCACCCCAAATCAGATACATTTTTGAATTTCTTGTTATTCAACTTATGCTGAATATAAATTAAAAATGCGCTTTGAAAAAATTGAGAATTTTTTTTGCTTTTTCTTGATTATTCATTCATAATTTTTCAAAACTTCTGCATGATGTAGGACTTAATTGACACATTCAGATGACGAAAGATGAAAAAAAAATCGAGATAACGTTCGAAAGATAGTGCACCCGGGTCATAATCGTAAAAATGTTTGCCCTTCTGGAGCGATTTTAAGTGTTGATCCAGTGAGAAACTTACATCGACATTAATTCCAAGATTAGCCATGTTGAGAATGGTCTGCTTGTCGTCTGGAGACACCTGTGCATGATGAACGAGGCGATTCAAGTTCTCCTCGGTTATTCCATTCTTAGAGAGTACGTAGAGGGATATTATACGAAGTTTATCGATATTGGCAACTGTCTGGTCCAGGAGGACTGGCGTTATGGTGCGCATGTGGTCCTTTATGCGCTCGCCCTCAGCATCTGTGCCCATTGCCAAGTCCTAGAACGATTTCGAACGTGTAACATCGATTTATTTGATGATTCAATTTTTGGGAAAATAACTACTGTCATCGCTTCCACGAGTTAAGATGAAAGTGTCAAGAGGAACTTTTTGGATATTTTTCACAGGAAAAAAAAATTTTTAGAAATTTTTGTACAATATCTTCATACATATTTTCCAGGAGTCATTAACAAAATAATCGTGTTATTAACATTAATTGAAAACTATCGAATTTGACTTGATTTTAAAAAAATTATATTTTCACTAGAAAAAATCATTGAAAATGTCTTGGAGAGTTCAAGAGAGTGATCTAATTGTTAAAAATGTAATAATATATTAATAATTATAAAAAATTTCAATAATGATTTTTTAATTTAAAAACAAATGAAATTTTCAACTAAAAAATACAATTCCCATAAAAAAAAAAATTATAATTATATTTTTTAATTATTATTGCATTATTGAAAATATAATAATGCATTAAAAATTATTCTTAAAATTTTCAATAATGATTTTTTAATTAAAAAAAAATGAAATTTCAACTAAAAAAATTCAAATCCCATAAAATTCTCATTTTTTTATGATTAAGGATATCCAAGTATCTTTTACAGTTTCTACTACACTATAGATTTAACCATTTTCAATCATCAAATTTGTCAATTAAAGTGCGTGAGAAAAATTTGAAAAAAAATCATGAATATTCAGCGTCATTCAAATAACATTTTGCCCTAACATTTTGTCCTGGAGAGTTCAATAGAGAGATCCAATCGTTAAAAATATAATAATGCATTGATAATTATTCTTAAAAATTTCAATAATGATTTTTGAATTAAAAAAAAATGAAATTTCAACTAAAAAAATACAAATCCTCTAAAATTCTCAATTTTTTATGATTAAGGATATCCAAGTATCTTTTACAGTTTCTACTATACTATAGATTTAACTATTTTCAATCATCAAATTTGTCAATTAAAAGTGCATGAGAAAAATTTGAAAAAAATCATGAATATTCAGCGTCATTCAAATAATATTTTGCCCTAACATTTTGTCCTGGAGAGTTCAATAGAGAGATCCAATCGTTAAAAATATAATAATGCATTGATAATTATTCTTAAAAATTTCAATAATGATTTTTAAATTAAAAAAAATGAAATTTCTACTAAAAAAAATAGAATTTCCATAAAATTCTCAATTTTTTATGATTAAGGATATCCAAGCATCTTTTACCGCTTGTACTACACTATAGATTCAACCATTTTCAATCATCAAATATGTCAATTAAATTGCGTGAGAAAAATTTGAAAATAAACACGAATATTCAGCGTCATTCAAATAACATTTTGCACAGAATTATTATTTTGAAATTGTTAACAAATCAATCAAGATATTATAATGAATGAATATTGACCCTGAAAATCATTACCTGCACGACAATTTTTTTAATTTCTAAAATATTATTCAGCATAAAGCCATGGAAACCAGATTACTTTTGATGCCTCACTAAACATGAAATTATGAGTTAATAATTAACAAAAATGTCAAGTTGATTTCACTAAAAAATTTAATTTAGCTAGTTGACGGCGTTTTGATGTTTCTGAATGAGAAAATTAAAATTTTTGTCTCGTGAATAGTAAAAAATATAATGGGATCAATGAGTTTTATTTTCAATGAGCGAAAAATTATTACCTGCTCGACTTTGCACAGTTTATCAACACTCCCTTGATAACGCTTCATGCAGTCCTCAGCAAGATGGAGATGTGTTGCATATTTGCTGAGCTCCTTCTGGTACTGGGGCATTTTCTTGATCATCTGGGAGAGATCTCTCATGCTCTGTTTGTCCCCCTGGGGCATTCGCTTGGAGTCAGTGAATTTTTTCAGATTCTTCGTCACTTTGCTGCAAACAAAACAAATTGTTTCATTCACTCTGCTCTGCAGGGTCATTGTCATTTCTACTCACTTAGAGACGACAGCAATGTGTTCGTGTCTCAATTCCAACCACAATTCGTCATTCTCGTCCAGCAGCACCTCCTTTTCTTGTCCCTGGGTTGCTTCATATCTGAAATAAAAAATAATTTCATCATTACCAGGTTTTCAAATCCAATTTTTCAATAAAAAATCGAATTGGGGGAATAAGTACGATGTCATTGAATCGACAGGGAATTTTTCGATAAAAAGCACAGAATATTAGCCCATTTTGATTAAAAAAGAAAATTTTGGAAGCAAAAACGTTTGTTTTTTCATGTTTAAGGTTTATAATCCGAGTTTCTTTAATCAAAATTCTGATGAACTGATGAAGTCGTCTTCATTCTCCCCTAATTGTTATTTGATAATTATTTAAAAGGCATTTAAGATGTGAAATAAAAAATTCTCTCATTATTTCAGCAGTTTTTTGATGGAATTTTTATGTAAAAAAATAAAAGAGTATAAACGTGGATATTCATTGAATAGACAGGTAATTTGTCGCTGCAAAACACTTGAAGTGACCCATTTTGGACCGCCACTTCAAGAGATGTGTAGAGAAGACGTATTTGAAGCAAAAAATTTTTTTTTTCAATTTTTAAAGTTTATAATAGGAGTTTTTTCATGAAAATCCTTGTGATTTCATGATGAAATTCTCTCCATCCTTGTTTAATTGATTTTTAATTATTTAAAAATCAATTAAACAAGGATGGAGAGAATTTGATACCGTTCAATTTTGATTGAACGGTTTGATATTTTTTTTTGATTTTTAATTATTTAAAAATCAATTAATGTCTGAAATTGTGAATTTTAAATTCACAAATTTAAATTTTTAAATATTACATAAATTATTACCTATACACATCATTTTCGATGTCAAGCAAATCATAAGCCATAGCCTGAAGCGTAAGCTCATGCAGAAGGGGTGAAACACAGTCGAAACCTCGATCGAGAATCAAAAGCTGTGATCGTGCTTTCTCAGGTCCCTCACCCATTGTTGGCTCGTCAGCCTTGTAGGCATCCAGCTTCTGTTGGACAATCTGTGCGAGCTCCACGTTTCGATCGAAATCACTGAAAAATTCAGATTGAAACACTTTACTGATTAATTCTGGGGCAATTGTGCGAGAATGTGGATTCCATGAATTTTATATTGCGAATATCTGAGGAACCAGTGGGTTTAGGGGAAAATGTGAAAAAATCTTTTTTGTAGCTGGTAAAATTCTCCAGAGAGATGATCTTATGACATTTTTTGGTGAGACCACTCAGTAACGAAATGATTAGAAGTTTAGAAAGTGATGAAATTTTGTTAAAAAAGAAACGAAAGAATTTTGATGACTTATTGATTCAAATTGACGAGTAATCAATTACCTTCGGTATCTCACTGATGGGTACTCCCCCAGGGTGGCACAGAGGGTGGCTATTTGCTCAGCAATTCTCTCCATATTTGCGTTACGCAGATTTATGAAGGAGGGGTTGTAGAAACATGCGAATGTCTCACGTGAGTCCAATGAGAAAACCTTTAAAAAATGCAATTGGATCAATGATTTTTATTTTTAAAGAGTAATAATATCGATGAAGAACAGAGAAGCGAGAATCAAGAGAGATGTACAAGCAGTGCAAAATAGTATTTAAAAATAAATAACAATTTTTCAAATTTCTAAAATATTAATTCAGCAAAAAAGCCATGGAAACCAGATTAATTTTTGATGCCTCACTAAACGGGAAATTATGAGTTAATTATTAACAAAAATGTCAAATTGATTTCCCTAAAAAATTTCATTTAGTTAGTTGATGATGTTTCGATGTTTCTGAATGAGAAAATTAACATTTTTGTCTCGTGAATAGTAAAAATACAGTTGGATCAATGAGTTTTATTTTTTAAGAGTAATAACATTGATTAAGAATCGAAAAGCGAGAATTAAGAGAGATGTACAAGCAGTGCAAAATAGTAGTTAAAAATAAATAACAATTTTTCAAATTTCTAAAATATTAATTCAGCAAAAAAGCTATGGAAACTAGATTAATTTTTGATGCCCCACTAAATATGAAATTATGAATTAATAATTAACAAAAACGTCAAATTGACTTCACCAAAAAGTTTAATTTAATTAGCTAATAGCGTTTTGCTGTTTTAAAATGAGAAAATTAACATTTTTGTCTCGTGAAATAGCAGAATGATTCAAACAACATGCACAAACACTAGAAAATGATCTCCAAGGGTCATTCATGACGTCTAAATGCCTCTAGATATTTTAAAAATGATTTATTTCATTCTCTCATCACCTGAGACTCATATGGGAGAAATGCAATGTTGATCTCTTTGAGTGTTTTAATCTTTCTAGCTCCTATTGACTTGCAGAGATCATTGAAGAGCTCCTCCGGGCACACTGGTTCGTGCGAGCATTGGATTTACATTTTTTATTTGTTAGTCGTGCGCAAGTGAAGACGATAAACACAATATGAAAGTTTAAGAAGTTTAAATTCTGCATTGAAGTCATGAGAACATCTTTATTCCTCTAATTATCTCGATAACGAGTGGATTTAGGGGGAAATGGCAGAAGACATTTTTTATAGGAAATTTTCTCAGCTACAAAAAATGTGGAGAGACATTTTCTCGTAAAATCACTCGTTCCTGAGATATTCTCGTTATTAATTCATTCGTAACAAAAAATTAAAAGTTTTTGATTAATTTCGATACAGAATTGTTAGTTTAATTAGTGAAACAAAAACAATTAGGGTTGAGTGTGAATTTTGTTAGTAAACAAGAACATGGGAGGATTGAAAAGTAGACAGCAGAGACAGATCCACTCGTCTTAACATCACAATGATTTTTTTTCTTTTGGTTGATTTTACCTGTTCCTCGTATGGGATAAACGCTATGTTGATTTCTTTGAGTGTTTTTATCTGTTTTGGACCCAGGGAGTTACACAAAGCATTGAATATGTCGGCGGGACAGGCTGAAAATAGGATTAACTGAACAAAATTGAAGATCAAAATAGTTAAAACACTTCAAAGAGAAGAAAATGAGAATTTAATTGGGCGAATTATTTGACGAAATCTTGGGGGCGTGAATAATCATCAATAATGGTATTGATGAATGAATTCTTGGATCCAATTAATTATGAAAAAACATGGGAAATTAATTTAATACTCAAATGATTGAATTTAATGAATATAAATTAGATTGAAATCAACGAATTCTATTATTTGACTTCATGATTCAATTATTCATTTATAATTACATTTAAAAAATTGTTTACGCCTGGGGAAATCGTCAAAGATGATGCAACACTTGAGAAATATAATTTTTTCAGGGGATAAGCCCTAGAAAACCTCGTCAAACAAAATAATAACAGAATTGAAACTTGAAGAATTTTCCAATCTATTAAATACAGAATTATCTCGATAACGAGTGGTTCCAGGAAAAAATGTCTTCAGTTCTTTTTTGTAAAGAATTAAATTTTCCACAAAAAATATTTCTGACATTTTCTTCTAGACCCTCTCGTTCTCGAGATATTAACGCAATTAATCAACATGGATAATATTGAAACCCTCAGATTTCATTACTAGGCTTCATATCTCAATTATGACATTGTAATTTAGTTTATAAAATTGAAAAAAATTGTTAACGCCTGGGGAAATCGTGAAAGATGATCGAACACTTGAGAAATAGAATTTTTTGTGGGGGTTTCTATTCAATAGAAAAAATGGCTTCGAACATTTTACCCTAAAAACCCTCGTCAACAAAATAATCACAGAATTGAAACTTGAAGAATTTTTCAATCTATTAATTACCGAATTATCTCGATAACGAGTGGTTCCGGGAAAAAATGTCTGTAATCCTTTTTTGTAGAGAATTAAATTTTCCATAGAAAATATTTCTGACATGTTCTTCTAGACTCTCTCGTTCTCGAGATATTAACGTAATTAATCAACAATGGATAACGCTGAAGTCATAAAATTTAATTACTTCACTTCAAGTTTCAATTATTCAATCATAATTGAATAAAAAAAATATTAACACCTGCGAAAATAATTGAAAATGATCAAACTCTTGAGAAACAAGATTGTCTTCACAAAATTGTGGGAAGAGAATTGTTTGAAGGAGATAAGAAAGATCTTGAACATTGGAAAATTTATTTTCTCTTTACCTTCAGTGAAATAAACATGTGCTGCTTTGTAAATTGTTCTCGTTGGATTACTGAAGTCATCAATGAGTTTTTGTACAGACGAATTGCACGGTGTGATGAGGTAAACGGCCTCCATCGTTGGCAATGGCTCACGTTTCTTATTTATGTCCTCAACTAGAGTTATTCCCTGGGCACTTATGTCATGCATTTTGCAGCACGCCGATACCATTCGCATTGCCAATTGATCCACCACGAGGATTCGCCACTCCACGGCGCCTGCTTTCGCTGTTTTTTTCTGTTTGATGACTTCATTCATAATTTCTGAGGGGGAACCACAAACATTAGGAATTGAAAACTCATTTTTTTTCAGTTGAAAAACATTAAATAGTCATGAAAATTGAAGTTTTCAATTGTCGTGAGTATTTATTGGATTCATTTTGGTGGGAAAAATTTTTCTTTAACTATTTTCATTGTTTTGGTTGATAATTAATTGGAGATTTGGCATTTTTTCATTAAAAATTAGAAATTAACTGTTGAAGTTCATTTACAAAATTGAAGTGTCGCCGTTTTTCTGTTCAATTGCTTCATTAATATTTTTTGAGGGGGGAAACATCGACAGTGAACATTGGAAGCCCAATTTTCCATTCGAAAAACATAAAAATAGGCATTAAAACTAAATTTTCAAATCATTATTAATATTTCTTTTACTTCGATTGTGAATGAGAGCCGAAACGTTGGCGATTTGTAATTAATCAAGAAATACACTGCATGATAAGCCGAAAAAAAATGAGAAAGTTATTAGTAATATCCATCGAAGACATTTTGATGAGAAAAGATTATCTCTAATTATTTTCATTCTTTTGCTTTGATAATTAATTATGAATTTTTCTTCATTGAAAAATGGAAACTAGATTAAAGTTATTCTCAATATTTTCGAGAAAGTTATTATTAATATCTATTGAAGACATTTTGATGACAAAAGCTTATTCCTAATTAATTTCATCTTTTTATTTTGATGACTCATTAAGAATGAGAATTTTTCTTCATTAAAAGATGTGAAATTAATCGTTAAAATTGATTAGAAAAATTGGCAATTGAATTTCATGTGAAAAATGGAGTTTTCTTTCAATTTTATATTTTCCTAGGGGTAATTATTAAGGCCCGGGTGTACTATCTTTTGAATGTTATCTGGATTTTTTTATCTTTCGTAATCCAAAATTGTCAATTGAGTGGTACATCATGTAGAAATTCCCAAAAATATGATAGAATGATAAAAAAAATATAAGAAATTCTGAACTTTTTCAAAGAGCGTTTTTAATTGCGAATCAGAATGAGTTGAAAAAAGTGGAAATTACAAATATCTAATTCGCTGTGGCAAATTATCTATTAGCTGTCATTTTCCATGGTAGATAATAAAACACTAACTCCTCATGCGAAGTGACAGCTAGGTATCTCAATTTTCAAAACAGTGGTATGTAGTCATCTGCCATTTTTATGTGATAAAAGTGTGATTAAAAAATTCTCCAAAATATTACAACTTTTTTCAAAGAGCCTTTTCCGTAATAAATGTCTCTGTGCAGTGTGGGAAAAGATTTATGAAATCAGTCTTCCCCCTGCATGATATTGGGTGACAGGCCGCCATTTGTCACCGTAAATCAGATACATTTTTCAATTTCTTGTTATTCAACTTATTCTGAATATAAATGAAAAATGCCCTTTGAAAAAATTAAGAATTTCTTCTACTTTTTTTTGATTATTCATTCATAATATTTCAAAACTTCTGCATGATGCAGGACTCAATTGACAATTTCAGATGACGAAAGATGAAAAAAAACAACGAGATAACGTTCGAAAGATAGTACACCCGGGCCTGAAGTTGAAAAATTATCCAGTACTTTTTTTCATTAAAAAATGGAAAATTGGTTTGAAAAATGAGGAGTTAATCGTGATATTCAAAACAATTGCATCTGTTTAAATAGAAAATTTTATTTTCTCATTTTTATTTTGAATTTTTGGAATTTTGCGGTGATTAATTCACGAAAGAAAATATCAGTTGGTCTCAAATCTTTGGCGCTTTCCCACTTATTGATCGGCCTTTTCATCCAATGACGTCACGACGGGACAGTCACGTATGCCTCAAAACAGCCCCCTTACCCTTCCGCCCTCAAGAGCATTAAAGAGCCTCTGCGTAATAAAAAAGGAAAAACCTCGCCAAACCGATTTCGTTAAAAATTGAATTTTATAAAAAATTCGTGATCAATCTCGTTTGAAATCCCGGGGTATCACTCCCACGTGGATGAGTCTAGGATCGACCCCCAGAATGTTCCCGCAAGGAGAAATGACCCCTTCCACCGTAAATTTCCTGAATTTCCTCAACATTTTTCAGTAAAAATTCAAAGGATGTCGTAAATTTCATCAAAAAAAATTAAAAATTCTTGAATAATAATTTCATCATCCCCAGGTATTTTCCAACACCCAAGGGTCGATAATGAAAGGATGAATAATTTTTTTAATGATTTCATGTAATAAAAAATCCAAGATTTCCTCATAAAAAATCAGAAAATTGCAAAAAAAATCCAAATAAATGTCTGAAAAAATTACTAAAACACTATTTCATCACCGTACAATATTTTACAACACCTAAAGGTCGATAATAACCCCAACAATTTTTTTTAATGGTTTCATGTGAAGAAATTGAAGATTTCCTCATAAAAAATCAGAAAATTGCAAAAAAAATCAAAATAACTGTCTAAAAAAAATTACTAAAACACTTTGTTCTCACCCCACATTATTTTCCAACACCCTGGGTAAATAATGACCCCTACAATAATTTTTTTTAATGATTTCATGCGAAGAAATTGAACATTTCCCCATAAAAAATCCGAAACTTGCAAAAAAATCAGGATAAATGTCTAAAAAAAATTCTAAAAAATTACTAAAACATTTTCATCACTCCACAATATTTTCAACCCCTCTGGGGTCGCTCCCGACCCCAAAAAAATTATCTTATCCATCAAAACCCCAAAACTTCTGAATTTCAAACTCAAAAAGCGGAAAAAACTCAAAAAATTCGCGAAAAACTCTCATTAATGAAAAAATTTACAAAAAAAATCCCAAACCCCCATATCACAATCCCACAATATTCCTTAACCCCCTAGGGTTCCAATCGACCCCCAAAAACCCGTCTCCCGCAAATCCCCTCAAATCCCGCGGAATTCCTCTCAAAACGTCAAATCCCCATCGAAAAACCCCTCCAAAAATTCAAAATAAACCGTCACATCCTCCCTATTAAGCCTTTCCCCTCGCCGGAAGTGCGTCCTCTCCGCCCCCCTCAACCCCCAACAATTAAGTCAATAATCGCAGGTCTCTTTAAAAATTCCTCGAAAATTGACATTTCCCTGATTACTGTGTGCGTTCAAGTGGTCGATGAGATCACCGTCCGCCCCCGATCCTCCGAAAAAAAATTCCCCGGCCCCTCCAGACCCCCCGGGCCCTGCCCCCACAAGCCCCGACGCCCGTCGAACCCCCAGAAATCGCAGGAAAAATTAAAAACGCTAATTATCCCACGAAAAACAACAAATAATTGTTCAACTCACTCTGACCGACTTGTGCTTTGAGCGCCATTTTGACAGTACTAAAGAGTAATACCCTTTCAAAATGGCAACCAGATGGCGTCGTAACCTCGTCCCAGATGCGCACGCACTCGCCGAAAGCAGTGGGGATGAGCGTCCGTTGCCCGGCCTCGCCTCGCCGATCGGAATTTTATTTTCAGCATTTCAGTTTGAGTGAAACACTCGACGCGTCGACACACGATCGTTATTCATTAATCGGCATTCACGACACTTGCCACTGACATTCACGTGTCCACGGGTGAACTCGATGAGTGATTTTCGGGGGGAAATGTGAGGGGGCAATTATTTTTCTCGTGAGTTAACTCAGTGATGTGGTTTTTTGTGCTGTGATACGACGAGTTTTTGAGGATAATTCGGGATTACTGGGGGAAAAGATGAAGCTGGAGTATCCGTGCAGGGTCGAGGGGTGGCTCAATGTCTGTGGTAAGTACCCAGTGGATAATGTGTCGTGAAATAACGGCGGGAGGTGATGTAAACGCGGATTTTAATCGAGTTGAGACCTTTGGCTGGCGAATTTTTGGGCTGCACTTCGCGAAAGGTCCGTTATCCCCGGAACCACTGGCGATAGACAGGTGGAAATGATTTCACTCGAAAGCTGGGGACATTTCCGATTCAGAACTCTGGTCTCGAACCCGTTTTGCCCCGGGGGTTGGCTGGATATCGACGGAGCAGAGTTCGCGCTCCGAAATCGTTTTTGGGGGCTTTTTCAAAGAGGCCTGGGCCAAAATGGGTTCATGACCAGGGGATTTCGTTGCATTTTTTCCGAGCTTTCTAATGACGGCTTTTAAATGGCTCTGGGTGTCTCCGTTCCCGAGATATTCGCGAAATTGTGGACGGGGAAATTATGTCTCTTTGTTTGTTCGTGGGCTATCGTGAGATTTCCTCTCGGTTTTAAAATTCTTGGGGTTTTTTTTGTGGAGAACGAGTTAAAAAGGGAGAGTACGATGCGTCGACACGTGCTTGAGCTTTCGACCTGAATTCAAACGTTGTTTACACAGTTCGGGTCGAGAATACATCGAACACTTGTACGTTTACGTTTCAGTTGAGGTTTTACTCATTTACATTTTTTTCTTCAAGTTTTTATTTTTCGTTGGTGCCGAGGATAAAGTGAGAAAACTAGACAGTATTTTATCAGGGGAGAATGGGAAAGTGCTTTGCAGTGCACTGTTGCACTGCGGGTCGATTGATTATTGCGACTTTATGATCGATCGGGCGTCGAACTCGGGTTATGTATTCGTGAATAATAATTTCGATGGATAATGACGGAATTGTTATCGCTGTTTTTTTTTTCATCTCACGATTTTCGTGGTTTGGTAATTGTGCCTGGGAGATGGGAACATGAAAGTTGTTGAGAATATTGTGAATCGCCGGGGAAATTGACGGTTCAGAACACTCGTTACGAACCCATTTCGCCCCGGTATTTTTTGAGTAATAATGAAAAATCATTTTTGACGTCTGAATTTGTTTTTTGAATTGTGAAAGAAAGACTGGGCCAAAACGGCTTCATGACCTGTGTTTTTAAACGGAAATGTCATTCAAATTTCATTCCTGACCCCAAAATTTTGAATTTATTATTTTTTACGCAGCATATTATATTAATTTGGTAATAAAAAAAAAGAATGAAGGGGATGGGGTCGAAAATGACCCCATTGGATAGTCGGGGGAATGACAGGTCCGAAACACTGGTCATGAGCCCATTTTGCCCCGATATTCTTTAAATAACAACAAAAATTGATTTTAAAAATCTCAATTTGCTTTTTAAATTGTAAGAGGAGGGTTGGGGCAAAACGGATTTATGACCAGTGCTTTGAAACGGAAATTTGCCGGACCATTTAGTGGGGTCATTTTTTACCCCAAAACTTTGAATATAATTTTTTTTTATAAAATAAATTACGTTAATTTTGATGATTAAAACGAAAATAAAAGGGGAGGGGTAAAAAATTACTCCCTTGAGTAGCCAAGAAAATTCCCGAAACAAATCACTGATCGCGAACCCGTTTTACCCCGCAACTAGTCAAACGGCAGCAAAAAAATTGTTTTTTAATGAAAAATTGTTTTTCGAATTTCTCAAGAAATAATGAGGCAAAATGGGTTCGTGACCAGCTTTTTGAACCGGAAATTTCCCCGACTACTCGATGAAATTGATCACCCCTCTCCCCCTCAAAATCTTCATTATCTAAACCGGCATTATCTCAATATATCGAAGATGAATTATCCCGTGCACGTGTGCCCCCCCACTCACTCCTCCATTCTTGTCTGGAAAAAAAAATTATGGAGTAAGGTAATGGTCATGGATGTAATGGTAATGTAATTGTAAAAGGCAGAGGAGGCAGATGATAATAAATCGATGAATAAATCATGAGTGCGAGTGCTTGGGCGTCTCTGAAGGGAAAAAAGATGAAAATGAATTAGAAAAAAAATGTGAACCTTGGCCTTTTACCATATCAAATCCAAATGAAACGGAGGAATTATCGACGTGTGGGTGGAGATATTTTCCTCCTTGTCTTTCGATTTGTCTCTGGATATTTGTTTTGCGGGGGTAAATGGCTCATTTGGAGTTGACTCGCGCTCGCCGCCGAGACACGCTCTACTCGTCTCTCGGTTTGCGTATCCCAAATACTCGCTCCTACTCGTCAGATATTTTTACACCCGACGACTTCTCTGCTCCACTTTGTAACAGACTCAATGCTTTTTCGTTAACGGAAATTTATTTCAGTAGCGAAGTGGTAAAATGGTTTAAGTCGACTTATCTCTTAGTTGAATTTTTGAGGAATATCTGCTAATCTAAACGAGATGATGGAATTTTTGTAATAGGAGAGGGTGTGCCTGTACCACCCATCTAAGGGGAAATGCCATTTTTATATTTTATATTTCAACTTGAGTATAAAAAACGTATTTGCGAGACCTCTTTAACTATTGAACTCGTTATTCTCGAAGTGTAGATGCCTAATTCTCCTTAGAATCCACAGAATTGATTGAAAATAAAAGAGAGACCCTATTGAGCGGTACTACCCGCCGTCGGGTAATACCGCTCGGCACGATTCCAATGCCGCTCATAGGGTTTTGCGTGTATCGCTCGCGCCGCAACCTAACCTGTACTCGAGTACTGTCGAGCAACTACGTGGCCGATCCTATGAGCGGTATTACCGACTCCGCTCGGCGTCAACAAAATTGTTAATAATTATTGACATGAGTGGAGTTTTGAGTTCGAATTGGTTTCAAATTACACGCGAAAGTACCACGAATGGAAAAACCACAGTTTAATACGAGAATTCAGCATTTGAAACTATCAAAAACCTTAATTACAAGTCCACAAATTTTGCACTGTAAAGACCTCAAAACTTCGTTAGGTGTTTTTTCATATTTAAAGTGGTAAATAAAGTGAAATTTTTCCGACAATCACATCAAATTCTTCATGATCAGGAACAGAAAGAAATTTTGAAGTTGATGGTTGTGGAGAAAATCGGGTGAGCGGTATTACCCGCTGAGCGGTACAGGCACACCCTCCCCTAACCTTGTTAAAAACGCGACTAAAATTCCAGAACATTCAACTCGAGCACCATCGGGAACCTTCGGTTGAGCGGTCAGACGATCTTGAAAACCTTAAAATTTAGTCTTACATCGCACCTCACCGAGTACAGTATAGCATTTTGAACCTCACCTAGCTCACTAGTAACCAAGTACATCACCAGTCTTTGTAAGATCAACGTTTCGTTCAGTACATCACCACAATGATTAGTTAAACTTCAACTAAATTCAGTGATTCAACAGTATTAAATTCAGAGACAATAATCAGTGAAATAAGACTATCAACAGTGACAATTATACCAAAGAGTGTAAATAGTTAATTAAGGACGTGGTTCGATCCCACGAATAAACGGGAATTTTTATAATTCGTCTCAACGTTAATTTTCCAGCACTTCCCTCCCCATTTTCTCCCACATCCACCCTAAACCTAGTTCCTCACCGAACAAACCTTTTTTCTTGAGTAAATTGAGTGCTACAAAAAAGGTCTTGATAAAAATTTAGCTATCTTTCTTAGATTCCGAGATATTTAGTTTGAAGCGGAAATTTTTTCTCTCTAAATTCTAATTCTCTTAGAATTCTTTAATGCCTAAAGGAGGTTAGGCGGTGTATGAGGTGAATTTGAGAGTGAATTTCTGTGGTTCCCGGTAGCTTAGTCGGTAAGAGTGCCCGGCGCGTATCTGGGAGACCCGGGTTCGATTCCCGGCTGGGTGAAGCGGAAATTTTTTCTCTCTAAATTCTAATTCTCTTAGAATTTTTTTTTTTTTCACGAAAAACTGGTCAATAGACAAAATCGACTTAAATCGTTTTACCACTTCGCTACAGATTTGATCTCTGGGAAATTACGGAAAATTCAGTTTGCGGGAGAAAATAGTGCTGTTGATTAATTTTTAATTGGACGAGGGTTTCAAATTGAAGTTTAATTTTGTATTTTCAAAAATTTGTGACGAAATTAAAACTCAGAAATTTGATTTAAATAAGCAAACAAAAACTCAGAAATCAAATGAATCATCGCTCGCCAACATCAATAGAAAGTCTCTGAAAAATATCGCCCAGAAATATCGTGTAGCATGACCATGCGGTATCACCATGATATACGTGACAATCTCGTACTAACAATAATCAATAATTAGCATCGTCATCTCGCAACACACGTGACTACTTCTCGAAATCCCTCGCCCCATTAACAACCCATAACTCCCATAAAAAACCGTGAAAATCTCAAAACAAAATGCCAATAATCACCATAATTGCAACACCATCGAGAATGCAGGAAAACGAAAGGATGACGTGACCATCATTAAAAACCCGAGGAAACATCCGATCTGCGAAGCCATAATCATCTCCGTTTTGCCTCATTACTTCCCAAGAAATTCATCAACTCTCGCTTCCCCTGAAAAATACGATAATTCATCCGGAAGTCGTCCAACGATTTATCGATTTTCAAAGCCCCAAATAACAGAGTGTAAATAGATACATTGACATTCGGCGAGCGAAGCCGACTCCCATGCACTAGATAGAGCTCAGCGGCGCGGGAGGGGGGCAGAGGGTGATGACGAGAAAAAAAGGGTCAGGTGAGTAGTAGAATGGGGCGGTTGGGGCACCTGCGACGAAAATATAAAACCCCTCGTCTGTCAAACAAAATTCCATTCACGTGCTGCGGCTTTCCTGTCCTTTGCTCGTTTTACCCGTGTACACCTTCACTATTCGTTTCCCCACCACTTGACGGACCCCTCCATATTGCATTACCAAGCGCAAACTCGACGAGAATTTATCAATCAAATACATCGCATATTCGGGGATGCGTTGGGTATGCTAAAATTATGATTGCGGAGTCAGGTGGAGGTGATTTTTTGAATAATCCGAGGAGATTTATTCAGTAGGATTTTTTAACCCTACACGGAGAGAAAAATACATTGAAAAGTAAAAAGAACCTTGCTTAAAAATTAGTGTATTTCATCAATGAGAAAAAAGAATGCTGTTCACTCAGTTTTTCGGAAGAGTCACATGAGAAACTGCGGAAAACGTATCAAAAATTAGTGCACGACTCACCAAAATTAGGGTGCCACATATGAATTTTTCAGTACGGGATGGTATCCCTTTTTCAGTGTCTCCCTCTACTTTCTTGCGCCCCATTCGGACGTCCCATGCGTTGGTGAGAAGGTACACTAATTTTTGAGAGATTTTTCGAGAATTTGAGAAAAATTGAATTCGTCAATTGAAGTATCTGGAAAATTATAGTATTTTGTTTTTCAATATTGTATCTTTAATTCTGAGAGAAAAAAAATTATTTCCAACAGTTGAACAATGTTTTCCCGTGTTAAATGAAATTGCCTGTTGCGCGATGTTGCTGGGAACTCGCTAAACGCTCCCGGGAAGTGCAGAGTGGATTTGGCAACGCTGGAGCCAAAATAACACGGCGGCACTCTCCCGCGAAGGTGACTAAAGTCGCATTTTCCCGTCAGGTGACCAGACTAGGGTTAATATTTACATATCAGTATTTTTGGATGGATTTGTGGATTGGTGAGAAGATTTTAGGGCGAAAAACACTAGTCACGAACCCATTTTGCCCCATTTTTGAGGGAGATACACGAAAAAATGTTTTTGGGGCGGAAATCAGTTTGTTTGGGTTGTGTGGGCATCAGCGGGGCAAAATGGGTTCATGACCAGGGCTCGGAAGCGGAAATTTCCCGGGTTACGCGGTGGAACTGGGAGAAGCGGGGATTTTGAATGCGGAGATAATTTTTTTTTCGCCTGGCGCTTGTTTACACAATTGCAGACAGACACATGACGTGGTTATAGGCAAAAGGGGTATTACGGTTATACTCCGTACAGTTTTACAGTTATGGCAACCTCATACTTCAATGCCATGGGCCGGTAGGATTGCTCCCACGTTGTTATATGACCGTGAATTGAGACATCATGATACACAGCGAATGGCAGGGGAGAGTTTTAATACTCCGGGAATATGCACGGGTTTTATTGTTGTTGGTGGTGGAGGTTTTTTTTGTCGATTGTTTTCCTTTCGCTGGATTCCCAGGGCTGTCGGGAGGATAATTCCGGGTATGAGATCCGTGGAGTTTACTTCGTTTATTTTGCTTTCAGGGCTTCATGTTTGTGTTTATGAGTGAGAGCTGGTGACATTTTTATTATCTCAGCTTTATATTATATTTCTCGTGATTGTTGCATACCTGTTTATTAGGCATGAATTTTCGAGTTTAGAATTTATGATTTCGAATTCTTGGAGTTATTGCCTCAGCACCCGGAATTCATCATGTTCTTAGCCTGACCTTTGTGATCCTTATTTGGATCCTTACTCTGACCCTCATTGTAACCCTCGCGACCCTTAATATGACTCTTGTGACTCTTAATGTGACCCTCGTGAACCTTATCCTCACATTCATGACCCTTAATCTAACCCTCGTGACCCTTATTCTGAGCCCCATGGCCCTTAATCTGACCCTCGTGACCCTTATCCTCAAAATCATGACGCTTGTTTTAACCCTCGTGACCCTTATTTTGAGCCCCATGTTCCTTATTCTGATTTTCGTGATCCTTATTTTGACTCTTGGGATCCTTAATGGATTCTTAATTTCGAGTGCCAAATTTTCATCATCTGACGTCGATTTGGATTTTTATAATACAGACAGAAATGATTTGCTCATGTTCTAATATCTATTCTCACTGAATAACATTTTAATCATAATTACAATTAAATCCTTCTGGAACACACTTTAGAGTGTGAATTTCTGGAATTCAATGTTGGTTGATACTGCGGTAAAAGTCCGTGGCCACACTGTTATCAATTTTTAGTTAGTTCACACGGTAATTCAATTAATCTGTTGTTCATCTCATCAATATAATTCCGTGCTTAGCATATTGTCATCTCGTGTTATCAGCACCAAATTGAAAATTAAAACTTCATTTGGAATATTGAGTGACAGCTTCTTTTTATTCATATCAGCAATTTTGTATTTGGATATTAATATTATTTGTTCAAAGTGAAAAAATCGATTATCATTTTCACTATATTGCATTCAGATTCTCCTATCCTTAACGTCAAAAATGGGAGATAATCTCATAATTCTAGATATTAATTCTAATCAACTTTGTTCGAAGAAAGTCTTAGTAAACGCAATATTAAGAAAGTTGAATTATTCTATTTTCCTCTGACCTAAATGATTTGGACAATTATGATTCGTTTATTCATGTTTCATAGAATGGTATTTAAATTCTCTTTTGTTAGGCGGGCTTCATGAAAATTCGACGCAAGACAATTGCACTCATGAAAATCGCCTTACGCTTTCCATTCGTTCGAGACATTGCTCGTTTTTTTTTAAGAAAAAATTAAAACACAATAAGTAGATTTGAAAAAATTATTTAGAACATTTCTATCGAAATAAGTACACGATTTCATCACTGCCCCGAAAAAAAAATGAATAAAATAAATCTAAAACTGCCCCAAAAGCCCATTCTCGCCATTCCAAATAAAATCCGATATTTGTTCATGAAAATGTGACGAGCACCGGATACGCGCGTAGGTAAAGGGCAAGGTATCTAGACGTGTACACAGACATTTTGACATTCACTCCTGTATACTCAGTCCCAGGAAGCGTGAGCAGAATGCGTGACACGAATCGCGCGTACATTTCGACTCGTTCTCTCTCCCCCTCACTGCTCCCTCTCCTAATTTTTTTTTTATTTTCATCCTCCTCTTCTCCTCATTTTTTTTCGTTCATGTCTCTTTGTCTCGGGGTTTTTTTTTCCTTTCATTCCAACATGAATTCGCGTTTAGGATGTTATGTCGTTGCGCTTACGCTCGGTGAGCGGTTTTTAAAACCGTTATACAAGCGGAGTAATGAGAATTACATTTAAAAAATGTGGATAATTGATAGTTGCCGGGAGTTTGGAGATGGTAGGAATTTCGATAGCTCGGAGATTTAGTTTTTTGAACCGTTTTGCCATATTAATTTGAAAAATATGAGGGAAAAAAGTTGTTTTGAGAAAAATTTTATTTTGCTTTTTTTTGTTGGTTTGTTTCCTTTCATTTATGAGGGGAGCGATGGGCCCAAATGGGTTTATGACCGGTGCTTTGGACCGCACTTTATGCCGATGGGGTCGTTGTCGACCCCCGAATGAGGATCTTACAGTTTTTCGATTTTTTATTTTCAACTTTTGTTCGTGTTCTATTGTTGGGAGCAGCTGGAGAATTCAATTATTTCGATTGTGATTATCTGTCATCACTTCCGACTGATTCACCGTCATTTTAAGAATATTGACTTCTCAGAAGCTCGAATAGCGACATATTCCTTTCTATTAATAGAGAGTTTTTATTCATTCTCTATTTCTTTGGACGAAAAAAATTGATAGACGACGTAAAATACAGTTTGAAGAATTCAAAAAATTAAAATCGACTATAAAAAAAATTTGTGATTTTTTTTCTGTTATTGTGAACAAAAATCTCCTGATGTTGGTTTTACTATGAGGAAGGGTTGAAATTGAAAATTTTGTGTCAAATTTAAGTTTCCAATTCTTCATTTTTTTCTCGAAATATTCTCAGAAGAAATCAATCGAATTTCACGATTTTTTATTATGAATATAGACTTTAATAAGCCCTATTCGTTGACGCCAATTGAAATTCAATTTTTCATACAGATTCAGAAAAATTAATATTTTTCCAAAAATGATTTTTCAACGATTACTCAAAAAAATGTCATCAAAATGGAATTAGTCGTGGTACAAAAAGTTGATAACAATACGCTCTTGATTCTATCAGAATATGATGGGGGTCGCACAATTGGTTGTTGAGTTACAGCACATTGTTTATGCGATTTGAAAGAGAAAATCGGTTATTTCATGATTACTGAAAGAATCATCAGTAATAGCAATTAAATCAGGGCTTAAAAAGTATATTTCAATGGCTTCTTACTCAAGTTGAAAAATGGTGAGAACAGCATCATTGCTTATCAAGTTACACAATACCGTCATGAGCTTTTTATATAAAAATCTCTATCTCTATTAAACTCAGGTAGCAGGTATTATGTTGAATACTTATTCATATTGATTCATGGTCCCGACTAACTTCTGACAGAACCTGGGTTAAACTCTGGCTAAATCCTGAATAGACCCTGATTAAATCCCGGCTATACACTGATTAAACCTTTATTGAACCTTGATTAAACCCGGACTGAAAACGAATTCGAGTCTTGAGAGGGTCTGAATGTAGAATTATTTGACAGAACGAAATAATACGCAAAATTTTGATGATATTTCCATTGATGATAGTGCTATGACATGAAAAAATAGAAGAAGAGAACAGTAAAATAAGAATTTAAAAAAGAGAAACCATTTGAAAACGAATTGCTAATTTATTAGCAGCAATAACTATACTCATTTATAAACAATGCTATTATCCACCTGTTTTTATTGCTAGTTTTACGAATGGAAAATGC
Organism: Diachasma alloeum; assembly: GCF_001412515.2. Classification (NCBI taxonomy): domain Eukaryota; kingdom Metazoa; phylum Arthropoda; class Insecta; order Hymenoptera; family Braconidae; genus Diachasma; species Diachasma alloeum. The sequence continues at coordinate 1,551,950 of NW_021680367.1, read as the reverse complement.
AGGAGGAATGAGAAAATCACATCTCCGATTTGTTCCCTTAATCTCAAGAATCTCAAGGTTTCTACAATTTTACTTCGTGTTTGCGTGTCTAGCATCGTTTGGCTCGTCTCACCGGAATTTCTAGCAGCCCCCGAAAAGTGGAATCTTGGAGCGCAACGGAGTGTGCGTTCCACTCAAAATCTCCGGAAATTCACACAAAGGAGGAGAAAAGTATTTTTTGCTGTTGAGACCCTCCGATCTCTCCAATCTTCATCTCGAAATTCCCTCAGGTACTTTTTTCAAGAAGGTGGGGTCGGAAGGCACCCCACTGCGCAGCCGGGGAAATTTCCGGTTCGAAATCCTAGTCATAAGCCCATTCTGCCCCGTGACTTGTCTGATTTCAGTGAAAACTATTTTTCAAAATTACCATTTGTTTTTTTTTTATTGCGAGAGAAGTCCCGGGGCAAAATGGGTTCATGACTAGTGTTTGGAATCGTAAATATTCTTAGTAACTCAATAAAACAATTTTTTCTTCCGAATGGATGATGCAAAATTATTTGCTAATGACTGGATGGAATTGACACTTTTTTTTCAAATGTAGGCATTGTCGAGCCCTTTCAATCTCCATTCATTAAAATTTAATTCATGGATTAAATTTTTAATTTTCAAATTTTTTCGAAAATCGGTTGTCCCATGATAACTAAAAAAAAATTCTGAACTGATTGAATGATGGCTTAAAAAATTTGTTTGGATGTCCTTTCGACCGAGTTCGAAGATGAAGGCGATAGCAATAATCGTTATTTTGATTAATTTGAAAATTTGCAAAAATTTTGTATTTTTTGAAAATCAGAATTCCGGGGATATCTTTGAATATCATGCTTCAAATGAATTCAATCATGGTTTAAAATGTTTGTTTCAGTGCCATTAAGTCCAAGTTAAAAGATGATTACGATAGCTGTATTGGTTGATTTGATTTTTACGATGATTGTTGAAAATTTCGGATTTTTCATGAATTTCCTTGAAAGTGAGCTTTCTGATGGTTTCTTCAAATGTGATGTTTCAAATTCATTCAAGTATGTATAAATAAAATTTTCCTATCAACATTTTATCGAAGGGCTGAGGGGAGAGAGAGAACCGTAAAAACACAATCGGTTGTACCGAAGAAAGAGATAATAAGAATAATGATGATGATAACATTCAACTGAGTTGAAAATCTGACAAAATTAGTTGAAAAGAAATCTCATTCAATTCAATAAAATGAAATAAACAATGATACATGATCGAAGGAAATGATGTGCAAAATAACCATTCGGAAGCATATTGCTAATTTATCAGCAACAACAACTATAGGGGAGGGTAGGGTAAAATGGACACTTCAGACTTTTTTAACATTATTCATAACTCAGAAACAAATTTATTAATTGAGATCAGTTTAAGCTCATGACAAAGGGAAAGAATTGTTGTTTGTATTGAAAAAAAAAATTACTACATTTCATCAACTTTTCAATCCGTCATTAACATTTTAAAAAAAGTCAAAAGTGTCCATTTTACCCTAGCTTCCCCTACTATATGCAATACAAGAGCAATTTACCCACTTGTTCTCCGTTGCACCGATATATTGGAATTTATTTTTCCTCCCCTTATTTCTACGCAATTTTCATCCCCGGATTTCCTCATGACGCAACATTAATATAAACTCTGTAACGACTCTCATTAACCTCCCCCCCATTCCGCTTAAAACACAACAGAACAGATGAGTCGATCTGTACCACCTCCTCCTCCTCCCACCCCGAAAAGCCCTGAACACCATTGGAGTTTCACGAATAGGTCTTTCTCACAGTGCTCGGGGGTGCTAGAGCAATCGATATTTTCCCCAGCATCAGCCTCCATTCTGTAGCCGCCTGGCCGCTTTTCTCCCCATTTCTTTCAGTACCATCATCCACCCCTTAACCACCCACACCGACCCTTTCCACTGCTCAACCCCCATCACTCTGTCCTCGTTCGACTCGGAAAAGGAATGAGAAAAAAAAATGAAAGGGAGAAAAAAAATCACCTCTAGGCGAGAGTCACTCACTGGGGTCCATGCAGACTCCATGTTTTATTCAGATTATCAGTGAGAGTGGATGAATGATTGTTGCGTAATAAAGAAAAATGTGAATCTTGATTACAAATGAAAAACATTTTTACAATCTACGTGAGAAATTATGTTGTTACGAAAATATTATTTTAAAGGAACAAATTTAATTTATTGAATTAAATTAAATCTCGTATTTAATTCTATTAAATTTAATTTATTTTAATTTGAAGGATTTTATTTTGAATCGTCAGGTGAATGAAAGAAAAAATTTTTTCAAGGTGATGGGGTCTAAAGGCACCCCATTAGATAGCCGGGTAAATTTCCGGCTCTAAACTGTGGTCATAAGCCCATTTTGCCCCGCAACTTTTTTAATTACAGCGAAAACTATTTTTTAAAAATTAAAATTTATTTTTTTAATTTCGAAAAAAATACTGGGGGACAATGGGTTTATGACCAATGTTTTGAAGCGGAAATATTAGTTGTGTTGAGCTAATATTTTTATTAATTTTAATAAAGAAAAATGTGAATCTTGATTACAAATGAAAAACATTTTTACAATCTACGTGAGAAATTATGTTGTTACAAAATATTATTTTAAAGGAACAAATTGAATTTATTTTAATTTGAAGGATTTTATTTTGAATCGTCAGGTGAATGAAAGAAAACAATTTTTCAAGGTGATGGGGTCAAAAGGTACCCCATTAGATAGCCGGGCAAATTTCCGACTCTAAACTGTGGTCATAAGCCCATTTTGCCCCGCAACTTTTTTAATTACAGCGAAAACTATTTTTAAAAAATTAAAATTTATTTTTTGAATTTCGAAAAAAATACTGGGGCACAATGGGTTTATGACCAATGTTTTGAAGCGGAAATATTAGTTGTGTTGAGCTAATATTTTTATTAATTTTAATAAAGAAAAATGTGAATCTTGATTACAAATGAAAAACATTTTTACAATCTACGTGAGAAATTATGTTGTTACAAAATATTATTTTAAAGGAACAAATTGAATTTATTTTAATTTGAAGGATTTTATTTTGAATCGTCAGGTGAATGAAAGAAAACAATTTTTCAAGGTGATGGGGTCAAAAGGTACCCCATTAGATAGCCGGGCAAATTTCCGACTCTAAACTGTGGTCATAAGCCCATTTTGCCCCGCAACTTTTTTAATTACAGCGAAAACTATTTTTAAAAAATTAAAATTTATTTTTTGAATTTCGAAAAAAATACTGGGGCACAATGGGTTTATGACCAATGTTTTGAAGCGGAAATATTAGTTGTGTTGAGCTAATATTTTTATTAATTTTAATAAAGAAAAATGTGAATCTTGATTACAAATGAAAAACATTTTTACAATCTACGTGAGAAATTATGTTGTTACAAAATATTATTTTAAAGGAACCAATTTAATTTATTAAATAAAATTAAATCACGTATTCAATTTTATTAAATGGAATTTATTTTAATTTGAAGGATTTTATTTTGAATCGTCAGGTGAATGAAAGAAAAAAATTTTTCACGGTGATGGGGTCAAAAGGTATCCCATTAGATAGCCGGGCAAATTTCCGACTCTAAACTGTGCTCATAAGCCCATTTTGCCCCGCAAAACGGGTTTATGACCAGTGTTTCAAAGCGAAAATCTTCTCAGTAATTGGATGAAACGATTTTTATCTACAAATGACAAAAAAATTGTAAATCTTTGTTTTTATTTCGAGTGAATATTTCAAATATTTAGTTTTTACGATAAAAAAAAACACAAATTCAGATTTTTTTTCATGGAGGATTCTGTCAGGTGTGGGAGGATAATACCGAGCCGGTGGGACTTTAATGGCCTGTCGGCAATGATAACGACTCCAATATCGTTGTAAACCGTTTATCGAGGTATAATGATACCATTAGGGAACAGTTGCCCCACCTACGGGTTTTGATGAATACAGGTGCCACGAGGAGAGATAATCTTATTGCCGCAATTTATCTGCAATTTTTTCGGCGTCGTTTGCCCAAGGGTTAACCCAATTTTTCTGGATTCTAGATATTCCGATTCTGAAGTAAGTCGATAAAGCGATTTTCGTAGAATGCAAAATCCATAAAATTAATAAATCACTCATTCCGTGATAAAACTAGTTCATAGGAAAAATTACGTGAGATCACAGCCAGAGGAATGATGCCGTCGAATAAAATAAAATCACTTATTCACAATTTTATTTATTTATTTAAGAAGATTTTTTTTTTAATTAATAAACTCTTGTATTTAGTCCAATAGAAAGGGCTTAATTACATGGAGTGAATAATTAATTAATTTCAAATGAATATTTCATTGGAATCAAATGAAAAACTACCGAATATTGATAAATGAATATATGAAAAGAATGTGTTTATATTTGAACAACGATTTGTTTGATGTGAATAAAAATCAAAATTAAGTTCCTATTTATTTTATTGAAATAAAGTTTATTTAATTCAAAGAAACATTTAAATATTTTATTGATCGATTATAATCGTTTAATGTTGACACGAAAATATTCAAAAATAGGTTTTCATAGAAAGAAATTTTTTCTAGAAGTTCTAATCCTAAATCAAATCGATAAAGCAATTTTTTTCGTAGCATGCAAAATCCATAAAATTAATAAATCAGTTATTCCGCGATAAAATTAATTCATAAGAAAAATTACGTGAAATCACAACCAGAGAAATGATTTTTTTTTATTCACTTGAGAAGAATTTTTTTTTAATTAATAAACTCTTGTGTTTAGTCCAATCGAAAGGGTTTAATAACATGAAGTGAATAATTAATTAATTTCAAATGAATATTTGATTAGAATCGAATGAAATATTAATGAAAATTATCTAATGAATGTAGAAAACAAAAATTAATTTTCCATTCATTCTATAAAAATATTAAGTTTATTTAATTTAAATGAATAATTTCTCTAATTAAAAAAATATTGATGAATGAACATTTCGATGTTTTGTTGCTGAAACAAAATAAAAATGAATTATAATCGTTTAATATTGACACGAAAATAATATAAAAGATGGATTTTTACGGAAGGAATTTTTTACCTTGAATTTGAAATTTTTTAATTTTTGCAATTCTTTCATCATTTCTACTTCTCGTATTCACGAGAGGATGAATGGTTGCATTACCGGACCAACAGGTGGCGACGCGCCGTTCCTCTCTCACCACTGAACACTCATCCCCGAGTTTTGATAAGTCTCGACTCATGCAGCGATTAATTCGTGCCTTAAACTAATGAGTAAGGAAAATATAAAGCTTTGGTGACGCTTAGCTATGCTAAATAATTAAGCGACCATATTTTTGCAGGGGCCCAGGTCGTCCCAGGACTGCTTGAACTACTTTTTCGAGCGGTCAGGTGAAGCGATCTACTCCCACTAATGTTGAATAAAATTGTTTCCACTTTATAATAAAGAAACAAGTGGGAAATCGCTTTTATATTAATATATTATTGTTTATCGCGAATAAATTAACATTAAGCTTCCGAATGGTCATTTTGCACATCTGCTTCTATAGTATATAATTCATCGTTTCATATCATTTTGTTAAATTCAATGAATTTTCTTCTTTAATCAATTGTGTTATTATATATTTTACATCACAAGTTTTTAGTGTAATTACTCCAAAGATATCCTCGGAATTGTAATTTTTATAAAATACAAAATTTTTGAAAATTATTCTAAAAATTAAAACAACGATTACAGCTATCGCCTTCATCTTCGAATTCGGTCGAAGAGACATCCGAATAATTTTTTTAAGCCATCATTCGATGAATTCAGAACATTTTTTTTAGTTATGGTGGGACAACCGATTTTTTAAAATCAAAAATTCAAAAATATATAAATGAAATTTTAATTCATGTCGATGGATAGGGCTCAATAATACCTGCATTTGAAAAAAAAGATTCAATCTCATCAATTTATTACCAAATAATTTGAACAATCAAGCAAAAATGCAACAAAACCTCAAACAATTCTCAATTTTCCAATTTTCAATTCATAAAAAATGAAAAATCAAAAATCCCTATTGCTTTAATTTTCCCTAGAAAACTGAGAACATTTCTGCTCCAGAATCCTGGTTATAACTCCATTTTGCCCCACCAGTTTAAAAGATAAAAAAAAGTCTTTGACTTGAAATTTTGTTTTCGCATTTATTTCTCCAATTATGAAACAAGTACTGGGGCAAGTACTGGGTTCAAAACGAGTGTTTCGAACCGCAAATTTTTCTGGCTATCCAATGGGCGTATATCCACGGGTGCATTGTCCCTGGGATATTGTTTTTTGTTGCAATTAAAATTCTCCCTTTGTTCCCACAAAAAAACAGTAGCGCGAGGGAAAAAAAATTGCGAACACATTGGAGACATTGTGTTAACCGACCTTCAGAGAGACCATTCTGGCTTCGGGGCACAGAGCGTTTAGTGTTAGTAATAATGTATGCATCCAGAGTTTTACCCCAGACTTTCGTAAAAGAGCACTTTGCGCAACCCAACCGTCTTTTTTTTTTTTATTCTTATCGTTCGTGAGAGAGAAAGTTATTACGGAAGTGAATTATTGCACAGGGGGGGCTTTTATACTCTCTCGCTCTATCTCCCTTCAAAGGATTGTGCGCGGGATTTTTTTTTTCGTATATTATGCGCTGATATAATGATCCGTCGACTCACAGAATTGGTGGAATTTTTTGTTCCCATTGTTTTTTTAAGCTCTTTGTGATCTTGGGTGAGAGGAAGAAGGTGAATTGTGTCGGCTGGGGAGGGGATTTTGTTTGATATCTGAGGGATTTTCCTCCTGTTTTGCCCCATTAAATGGTGGGGTGCGGAGAAAAATATTTTGAAGGATGAAAAAATTATTCGGAGCCGGGGTTTCGATTGAGCGAACGTTGACATTTAATAAAATGTCAGGTGTTGCAATTTCCAAAAAAGTTGACTGAATTATGCTGGATGATTGAAGTTAGTGCAAAGTATTCTGGTTATTTGAACACGTGTATTTTGAAATGAGTTCATCTTAGTTGTGCACATTTATAGTATTACACGGTTCAGTTGTGGACATTTACCATTGACACTGGGACGAATGCACTTGGGCGCAGGCTAGGAGAATACTCTCAAGTTATTCAAATCAATGACACTGTTACTCCATCGTTATTGACAGTGTGACAACAATAAGCCACTACTGTGTTGATGCTCGATGTGCACACACAATGGCTGCATGTACACAATAATCAAACTGTCAATGAAAAATGTGCACAACTGAAACGTGTAGAACTATGAATTAGCACGTCTCCAATGTGATCATTTGAAATACACCTGCGAGGATTGTTGGAGCACTTTGCACAAACTCCAAATGTCCTATTAAATCCAGTGGACATTTTTTCATTCGCCCATGATAACCTGAAATTGTTTTATCGATTCATTCGCAGAGTGAATGAAAATTGTTACGTCAAGATGCCAGGGAAATTTACGATGACAAGCTCGACATGATGAAGTGTTTCGACTCATTACTGTGAGAGGTACTCGTGTCCAAAGAAACCGAAGGACCATTCGGGCGATACGGGTTCACAACCAGACTTCCATCGGAAATTCTCCTGGCCATTCAGTGGGGGATGATTTCATTTTCCTTCGACGTAATTCCGGACATTGGGGTTTTCGCAGTTATTTTCCTTTTATTGATTAAACCTCATTTTTTTTCCTCCTCCGGGTATTTTCATTGGCAGGATTGGAGGGATAAGATGGTCTCCAGCTTCTTCACTCAGTTGCGATATCTGTATCGAGACGAAAGAGGCGGAGAAAGGTGAGACTGTACTGTCTCGGGTACTGTCTATCGACCCGAGGGGGCCTCTCTTCTCCCTTCACAGGATAGTTTTCGTACGTGAACGGCAACTTCCATGGACATGGCTCACTGACCATTCCCTCTCATTCATGTGGAAATGAATTATTGAATCCTTTGATGTTGAGAAAGTTGCGCAATTACTCGGGGACAATTGCTCCAGCTATTTCAAGTTCTCACAGATAATTGGATTATTAGTAATTGTCAATTCCGGAAAATGAAAAAAGTCATGAAAAAGTGAAAGGCACCTGATCATTAGAACACTGAGAACTTTTCCGTTTTAAAACACAGGTATTGAACCCATTTTGCCCCAGGCATTTTCCCACAATTGAAAAACTAAATTCTAAATTTTGGAATTTCCTTCATTCGTATTTCTCGAACTAACGGGGCAAAATGGGTTCAACACCAGTCTTTTGGAGCGGAAATATTCTCACCTTTCTACTGACACCATCACTCAATTAAAATTAATCAATTCAAAAAATAAATCTTGAAATGAAAATAATTTTTGAGATAGTGACGCAGTTGATAAAGCTAATTACCCCATTTACGGAACAATTGCTTCAACAATTTCAAGTTCTCACAGGTAATTGGAGTATTAACAATCGTCAATTCCGGAAAATGAAAAAAGTCATGAAAAAGTGAAAGGCACCTGATCATTAGAACACTGAGAACATTTCCGTTTTAAAACACAGGTATTAAACCCATTTTGCCCTAGGCATTTTCCCGCAATTGAAAAATTAAATTCTAAATTTTGGAATTTCCTTCATTCGCATTTCTTGAACTAACGAGGCAAAATGGGTTCAACACCAGTCTTTTGGAGCGGAAATATTCTCACCTGTCTACTGACACCATCACTCAATTAAAATTATTCAATTCAAAAAATAAATCTTGAAATGAAAATAATTTTTGAGATAGCGAGCATTTGATAAAGTTTATCATCCCATTTGCCGGACGTACATATCCTCCAGTACCTGAACCGGAGGGACGTAATATACCTGCCGGACGTAGGCAAACCGTGGGAACGAACACCTCAGAACTAACTGAGACTTGTCTTTTCCTCGCTGGCCTCTCTTGCTTCACAAGTTTTATAAGTTACGCAATAATACCTGACCCCTTGCACGCGATTCATGCCATGTGGATTGTATTCCAGTGGCTTTTGTTTTCTTGTTTTAATATACTTCCACCTCGTCGGGCGATGTCATTGTTGCAAATGCAATTGAAGGTGATTCTGTTCTCTCTCTCTCTATCATTTCCCTTGATTTCCCAATGTTTGATGATTGATACGTAATGACCTAAAAATATCGATGGTAAAACATGCGATGGCTTCTTCACTATTTGATAAAGAATTTTATTACTCCATTCATGACGGAATAATCAATTTTTTATGCGGTCGAAGACTTATAAGGAAGTGGTGAGGCTTATCTTTGGTGATGTAATTTATCGCTCGTCAAACCTTTCGGTGTTGAGGTTTTAATTATTTGTGTTTTGAAATTGTTTTACTGGATGAAACGTCTCTAAAACCCATGCATTTGTCTTAGTTTTACAGGGACAACTGTGAGGTAAAACAGATGGTTATACAGATTTTTTCACCCTAAATTTCCCTGGCATCACTCTAGCGAATGAATCGATAAAACAATTTCAGATAATTATGAGCGAATGAAAAAATGTCCACTGGATTTAGTAGGACATTTGGAGTTTGTGCAAAGTGCTCCAACAATCCTCACAGATGTATTTCAAATGATCACATTGGAGACGTGCTAATTCATAGTTCTACACGTTTCAGTTGTGCACATTTTTCATTGACACCTTGATTATTGTGTACATGCAGCCATTGTATGTGCACATCAAGCATCAACAGAGTAGTGGTTTATTGTTGTCACACTGTCAGTAACGACGGAGTAACAGTGTCATTGATTTGAATAACTTGAGAGTATTCTCCTAGCCTGTGCCCAAGTGCATTCCTCCCAGTTTCAATGATAAATGTCCACAACTGTGAACCGTGTAACACTATAAATGTGCACATCTCAGATCAACTCATTTCAAAATAAACGTGTTCAAATAACCAGAACACTTTGCACTAACTTCAAACATTCAACAAAATCCAGTCGTCTCTTTCGGAAATCCCAGCACCTTCCCTCACTCCACGGGAAATCAAAACCCTCCTCAAGAGCTTGTCACCGATCCCACAAGAAACAATTACCTCCCCCACATTTGCCACCTGTCCAACCCCCGAATCCCTCACGTGAGCTCATCACCAGCCGCGATCTCCTCGCACCGCCCTTGAACACTCCACCGCAAACAACTTTCATCCCGCTAACGGTATCTCAGTCAGGTTTATCTCCCCAAAAAACAACAGTGTTTTCAAAAGACAATCGCGTCGTTGGGTCAACACAGATGACTCACGGTTAAACAAACCGAGGTAAGCCACTTCTCTCCTTTCTGCAACAAACCCGATGATTCATCGCGCACCACCGGTGACGAGGAATCTCGGACAATAAAAAAAAAGCCGTTCCACAAAACACGAAAACGTGACAAAGTAGAATGAAAGGGAGAGAGTTGGGCTTGAACGTGACACCTCGGGGAGCATTACGACTTATGGAGATTAGATTTCGATAGCCTTCGGATTGCCGTTACGCGTATCGAATTGGCGCTGTTACGAACGCGAAATGCAATAAGACCTGTTTTTTTTCTCTTATTATATGCATCTGTTTTTTGCCCTTGAATTGTGGGATAAACAGGTCAATTTCTGGATCATTGCAATTTCCATTGAATATTCCGTAAATAATAAAATGAAAATTATACGGATTATTTCACCTTTCAAGAATATTACTCGTGAATAATCATGTGAGGAATTATTTTTTCTATTGATCGACATTGCTCTCTGTATTATAAACATTCAAATCGACTTCTGATGATAAAAATTTGGTAATGGACAATAAGACTCCAAATCTAAGGATCACAGGGGTCAAATAAGGGTCACAAGGGTTAATAGGGGCACAGTAAGGGTCATGGGAGAATAAGGGTCACGAGGGTTGGATTAAGGGTCACAAGCGTCAGATTAAGGGTAATGAGTCTCAAAATAAGGGTCACAAGGGTCAAGAAGGGTTAATACGGACAGAGTAAGGGTCACGAGGGTTAGTTTACGAGTCACAAAAGTCAGATTAAAGGACACAAGGGTCACATTAACGGTAATGAGTGTCAAAATGAGGATCACAAGGGTCAAAATAAGGGTTAATAGGGGCACAGTAAGGGTCATGAGAGAATAAGGGTCACGAGGGTTAGATTATGGGTAAGATTAAAGGTCACAAGGGTCATATTAAGGGTAATGAGAATCAAAATAAGTGTCACAAGGGTCAAAATAAGGGTTAATAGGGGCAGAGTAAGGGTAGTGAGAGAATAAGGGTCACGAGGGTTAGATTATGGGTAAGATTGAAGGTCACAAGGGTCAGATTAAGGGGAAAGAGTGTCAAAATGAGGGTCACAAGGGTCAAAATAAGGGTTAATAGGGGCAGAGTAAGGGTCGTGAGAGAATAAGGGTCACGAAGTTTAGATTAAGGGTCACAAGGGTCAGATTAAGGGTAATGAGGGTCGGAATGAGGATCAAAATAAGGGTCACGAGGGTTATAATGAGGGCTATATTAAGGATCCAAAGAAGGGTCAGATTCAGGATCGCAAAGGTCACATTAAGGGGCCAAATAAGGGTCATGAGGGTCCGAAACTAAGGATCACAAGGGTCAAAATAAGCGTCTCAGTATATCTTTCTGTATTATAAAAATCCAAATGGACTTTGATGACGAAAATTTGGCTCACAAGGGTCAGATTAAGGGTCTAAGTAAGGGGTGATGATCAGATTAAGGCTCACCAGGGTCTAAATAAGGATTACGAGAGGTATTAGGGTCAGTGTAAGGATGACGAGGGTCATATAAAGGGTTACAAGGGTCAGAATAAGACGAGCGGAGCGAGCAGGGGGTGTAGCGCTCTAGTAAAAAATTAAAAAAATATGGCCCAGTCGACCAGAAATTAGGGGTTTCGGCTGCATTCAACTATTTCTTAATTTAATTATTTCTTGTTTTGTTATTTTGACTTCAAATAATCTTTTCCTGCTAATTAAAATAGTCTTGTAGGTATAGAAGCATTCATGGTCCCACCCGAGTCGAATAATTGGACCTGACAAGTTCTACTTAGGTCTTTCCGTTCAGAACTGGATAGGTCTTGGGAAGCCTCTTCCCAAGTGCTTCCGAGACCTTTCTACCTCTGGTTATGTCCCATTTCAGCACTTGTTAGGTGTAAGCAGGACTTGCATTCAGACTTTCCAAATCCTTGCCGGTCCCCGTAATTCTATGGGCCTATATTAAATCTGCGTTCATATCCCTGTTTACTCATGCGTTATTGAAATAAAAAATGCAATTATT
>NW_021680367.1:1538180-1538413 GCF_001412515.2 Diachasma alloeum | reverse complement strand
ACTTTCCCTCTGGAAAAACAGAAAATCTGACTCTTTGGGTCGGGGTGAAAAAAAAAATTTTACTCCGACTTTTGTCGCGCCTTCGGGGGTTTCATTGGCATCAGAATTGTTGGAAAATACAGAATCAAATTCCACTTGACGAAAAAATTCAATTTTGGCGAAAATCGACTTTCACCCTTGACCCACGTGAAAATGAAAATTTTTTTTTCCCCTTTTCTGTCACCTCCGAGGGT